>NC_051212.1:2479965-2562465 GCF_015220715.1 Pygocentrus nattereri
ATTTAATTGTAGAGAGATAGTTTGTACTATAATTTTATTCTAGATATTAATTTGTACTATAACTACATTACTGATATTAATTTCTACTGTAATTTCATTGTGGAGATTAATTTCTACTATAACTACTGTTTATATTAATGTCTATTATAACTAAATTCTTGATATGAATTTCTACTATAACTACATTGTGGAGATTCATTTCTGCTATAACTACATTCTTGATAATAATTTGTAAAATAACTCCATTGTGGCAATTACTTTCTACTATAACTACATTCTTGATATTAACTTCTACTATAACCACATTCCTGATATCAAATTCTACTATAACTACATTACTGATATAAATTTCCAATATAACTACATTCTTGATATTAATTTCTACTATAACTACATTACTGATATTAATTTCTACTATAACTACATTACTGATATACATTTCTACTTTAGCTTCATTATGGAGATTAATTTCTACTATAATTTTATTCTTGATATTAATTTGTACTATAACTTCTTTGTGGAGATTAATTTCTACTATAACCACATTCTTGATATTAATTTGTACTATAACTTCATTGTGGAGATTAATTTCTACTATAACTACATTCTTAATATTAATTTTTAATGTAAAGGCATTCTAGATAATAATTTCTACTATAACCACATTCTTGATATTAATTTGTACTATAACTTCATTGTGGGGATTAAGTTGTACTATACATTATTGATATTCATTTCTACTATAACTACATTCTTGATAATAATTTGTACTAGAACTTCATTGTGTTAATTACTTTCTAATATAACTACATTCTTGATATAAATTTTTACTATAACCACATTCCTGACATTAAATTTCTATTATAACTACATTCTCGATATTAATTTCTACTATAACTTGATTGTGAAGATTCATTTCTACTATAACTACATTCTTAATATTAATTTGTACTATAACTATATTCTTGATATTAATTTATAATATAACTGCATTCTAGATCATTTCTACTATAACCACATTCTTGATATTGATATGTACTATAATTTCATTCATGGTATTAATTTCTACTATAACTACATTCTTGATATTAATTTCTACTATAACCACATTCTTGATATTAATTTCTACTATAACCACATTCTTGACATTAATTTCTACTATAACCACATTACTGTTATTAATTTCTATTATAACTACATTCTGGATATTAATTTCCACTATAACTTCATTCTTGATATTAATTTGTACCATAACTATATTCTTGATATTAACTTCTACTATAACTGCATTCTAGATAATAATGTCTACTATAACTACATTCTAGATAATAATTTCTACTATAAGCACATTCCTGATGTTAAATTCTACTTTAACTTCATTCCTGATATTGATTTCTACTATAACTACATTACTGATATTAATTTCTACTGTAATTTCATTGTGGAGATTAATTTCTACTATAACTACATTTTTTTATATTAATGTCTATTATAACTAAATTCTTGATATGAATTTCTACTATAACTACATTGTGGAGATTCATTTCTACTATAACTACATTTTTATATTGATTTCTACTATAATTTCATTCTTGATATTAATTTGTACTATAATTATATTATTGATATTAATTGCAACTATATCTACATTCCTGTTATTCATTTCTATTATAACTACATTCTTGATATTAATTTCTACTATAGAGATTAGTTTCTACTATAATTTCATTCTGGATATTAATTTCTACTATAACTATATTCCTGATATTAATTTCTACTATATCTTCATTATGAAGATTACTTTATACTATAACTACATTTTTGATATTAATTCTACTGCGTCCCTCACCCTCGATGTATTTGAAGAGTCTCTGAGGCGACAGCAGGGGGAAGCGGACGGGCTCTAAAACCTCCACCACGTGTTTTTTTCTGTGTGAAACGTCGTGGAGGAGCCAGTCCATTGCTGCTGTGAACACCTGGTACTCGTCCTCAATACGCAGCTCTTCACTGCGCAGCAGACGCACCAGCTGGTCTTTAGACAGGCTGGAAAACTCCTCCGACACACACACCTGCACAAACAGCACCACTGCTTCAGATAGAACAGTTAAAAATACAATAACACTGTTAAACGAACAACAAACAGGGTTAAAATGCAATAAACACTGATATAAATATATAATAAACATGGATAAAATAAAATCAAATGAATTAAAATACAATCAAATGAATACTATAGGGTTTCAACTATTGAATATTTTGAGAAAACCTCAAGATAAGAAAAATATTATTGTTATGAATTTTATTATTATTATTATTATTTTATTCATAAATGGACCTTGAAATACTACAAGGCAACAGAAATAAATTACTGACAATCAATTACTGCCAACTAACAACTAAAATTAAAATGCGTTAATACGGCAATCTGGCAACCCTGAACACAGCAGGCTGATGCTGTCATCCGACAGAAATTAATGCACTGTAGTGTGTGGTATGAAAAAAAAATGGTAAAATGAGCAGTTATTTAACTGCTTTATCAAATTTTAGCAAAAATTCATTGCAGTCCAACAATTAGGTTAAAATTTAGAACAACAAACATTGTAAAAAAAAGGTTAAAGATCCAATAAACAGAGTTAAAGACACACGTTGAATGATGCAATATGAAATATGGCTAGTTAAAGATACAGTAAGCACAGTTTAAGATGGTTCTCTGTTGAGCTCTTGACCTCTAGGAAGTGGACGTGGATGTAGTTCTCGGTGAACTCCAGCAGGTCGAGGCAGCCGATCTGCTCCAGGAACTGGTAGATACCAATGCAGTTGGACGGCTCCATGTGACCACGCAGGAACTCTCCACATATGGCCACCACCTCACTGAGCTGGAGCATGTCTGCAGCCACCATCAGCTCCTGCACGTTCTCCACCGTGACATCGATGGAGCCTGTAGAACCACACAGACAGAACAAGGCTCCACACTCAAACTTGTACAGACTACTGCTGTGAAACACACCTCACAGATCTGCCGGCCTCACTTTAACAAAACCCACTGTGGTCAGGACCACCACAGCGGACAGTAAACAACAGTGTGATTGATCAGAGGCTTATTGGCATACAGCATCCCCTAGCAACACTGAGGCTGAATGGGTGGAGCTGAACTGCTGTAGACTGAAAGGTGGAGCTAAACTGCTGTAGACTGAATGCTTGGGGCTAAACCGCTGTACCTGTGTAAATAAACTCCAGCAGCACCTCAAACACCTCCGCCTCCACTCCAGCTATGTGCACCTCCTCCTCGTGAGCTTCACTCATCCCTCCAGAGAAGAGTGCGCTGAAGTACGGCCCGCTGGCCGCCAGAACCAGCCGGTGGACTTGAAACACGCGCCCGCCTACCAGCAGCCGGACGTCGCAGAAGTCCGAGCGCAGGCGCAGCCTGTTGATGTGCGAGAGCAGCAGGCGGGCGTGGCGCTCTGAGGTGTACACAGTCCGGTCTGCGGTGTGGCCGGACACCGTGGCCCCAGTGAGGTCACTACCTCCAGGCAGCGTGGTGAAGGCAGACGTGCAGGCGGATGACATGGTGGCGCCGGACGACTCTCCTTTATCGCTCTACAGCGGCGGCACCGCGATTCCCCAGGACCATCACTCAGCTCTCAGTCTGAAACAATGAACAGCAATGAAGCGGTCAATCCATGAAATTACCAAAGACCTGCTGACTGACCACCTCAGCCCACACAACACATGAGAATTTAAAGGACCCAGATCCCACATTTCCCTCATACATGAGGAGCTCTGCAACATTTCAGTGGATTTATGTAGTAAAAACAGCCATAATTATGCATTTTCCAACCCCTCTTCGTCCCTATATATGTAAATGAGCTCTGTTCTGATTGGCTGCCCAGGCTGAAACACTCTTTGTAACTTCAGCAAGAATGGAAGGGGCTAAATTGCTGTAAGTGAACACAAGAAAACGCAGGCAATGGGCCCTTTAATGCCTCTAAAAGCTCCCTCACAGAAAGTTCCTACAGTGAATGGCTATGATTTCACTGCCTGGTGACTGAGACGCTGTTTTATGATAGATTAGAGAAGATTTTGGTTCCAAATGTTTACACGCATTCACAGTGGAGGGAGACATGCAGGGCGTTGAGAGACAAAATAGTCCACAGAGGAAACGTGTTATTTCCATATTTAGCACTATTTTACCATCATAGACACTCAGTGCGGACACTCAGTGCGGACACTCAGTGCGGACACTCAGTGCGGACACTCAGTGCGGACACTCAGTGCGGACACTCAGTGCGGACACTCAGTACTCAGTACAGACACTCAGTACAGACACTCAGTACAGACACTCAGTATTCAGTATAGACACTCAGTGCAGATACTCAGTACTCAGTACAGACACTCAGTGCAGACACTCAGTACTCAGTATAGACACTCAGTATAGACACTCAGTGCAGACACTCAGTACTCAGTACAGACACTCAGTACAGACACTCAGTACAGACACTCAGTACAGACACTCAGTGCAGATACTCAGTACTCAGTACAGACACTCAGTGCAGACACTCAGTACTCAGTATAGACACTCAGTATAGACACTCAGTGCAGACACTCAGTACTCAGTACAGACACTCAGTGCAGACACTCAGTACTCAGTATAGACACTCAGTACTCAGTACAGACACTCAGTGCAGACACTCAGTACTCAGTATAGACACTCAGTGCAGACACTCAGTACTCAGTATAGACACTCAGTGCAGACACTCCGTACAGACAGTGCAGACACTCAGTACTCAGTATAGACACTCAGTGCAGACACTCAGTACAGACACTCAGTACAGACACTCAGTGCAGATACTCAGTACTCAGTACAGACACTCAGTGCAGACACTCAGTACTCAGTACAGACACTCAGTACAGACACTCAGTACTCAGTACAGACACTCAGTACTCAGTACAGACACTCAGTACAGACACTCAGTACTCAGTACAGACACTCAGTACTCAGTATAGATACTCACTGCAGACACTCAGTACTCAGTATAGATACTCAGTACTCAGTACAGACACTCAGTACTCAGTGCAGACACTCAGTACTCAGTGCAGACACTCAGTACTCAGTGCAGACACTCAGTACAGACACTCAGTACTCAGTGCAGACACTCAGTACTCAGTGCAGACACTCAGTGCAGACACTCAGTACTCAGTGCAGACACTCAGTGCTCAGTGCAGACACTCTGTACTCAGTGCAGACACTCAGTACAGACACTCAGGACTCAGTGCAGACACTCAGTACTCAGTGCAGACACTCAGTACTCAGTATAGATACTCAGTGCAGACACTCAGTACAGACACTCAGTACTCAGTGCAGACACTCAGTACAGGCACTCAGTACTCAGTGCAGACACTCAGTACTCAGTATAGATACTCAGTACAGACACTCAGTACTCAGTACAGACACTCAGTACTCAGTATAGATACTCAGTACAGACACTCAGTACTCCGTGCAGACACTCAGTACTCAGTATAGATACTCAGTACAGACACTCAGTACTCACTGCAGACACTCAGTACTCAGTACAGACACTCAGTACTCCGTGCAGACACTCAGTACTCAGTATAGACACTCAGTACAGACACTCAGTACTCACTGCAGACACATTAAATAAGGAGCAATAACGAATAAGAACACACACACACACACACACACCCTTTACCGCTCGTATTCCACAGGCCACACACTCCGCCCGGCCGGAGCCCCCCCGCCGTCCGGACACTCACCGCTCTGTTTACTTGTTTGTTTGTTTGTTTTCTGGCGTTATTTAGCCGCTGCGGAGCGGAGGGGCAGCGTTTTCCGCATCTCAATCGATTCCTCTCCTATCAGCTCTGCGCCCTGCAACAGACCAGACCGGTCGAACCCCGAGCGCTTCAGACCTCACGTAAACAAAGCATTTGAAACAGAATAAAGGATTAAAGTACACAAATATAAACGAATGAATAATAAAAATAATAAACGGACACTACAGAGATAAATACACCCGTTTTAAACAGTGGGACACACCGGGTTTGTGTTTATTTAGCTGTGTTACCGCTGGGGGGAGCTGCGCGGCCGTTTACTGAACAGCTGGATCAGCGACTCAGACACGAAGAACGGAGTTAAAGTCTAAATAATAGAAATAAACAACGAACTAACCGCGAGAAACGGACTGAGACGGCTTTAAAACTCACATATCCACTTTAACAGTCGCCCCAGCATCTCTGAGCTGAAGAACCGCGAAGCTGAGACTGAGTTGATTTTCGAACTTTCCGTTCTACCTTAAAAAGCGCAGCTGCTATAGTCGGGCGGCTCAGGCAGCGGAAGGAAACAGCACCATTTAAGGTGGAACGGGTAATTAGAAAACGAAGCTATCGAATATCGTAGGGAGTGGGGCGCATTAGGCTCTGTTTCTGAACATATGAACAAAATAGAATAATAAAAGTGTGAAGCGAGTTAAAAGCAGTCCAGCGGCTGAAGCGCCATGACAGAATGAAGTGAAACAAAAGATAATTACAGGATTAATGTTAACCATGCTGGCCACTTTATTAGAAACACCTACCCTGTGCCTCCACTCACTGGCCACTTTATTAGAAACACCTACCTTGTGCTTCCACTCACTGGCCACTTTATTAGAAACACCTACCCTGTGCTTCCACTCACTGACCACTTTATTAGAAACACCTACCCTGTGCCTCTACTCACTGGCCACTTTATTAGAAACACCTACCCTGTGCTTCCACTCACTGGCCACTTTATTAGAAACACCCACCTTGTGCTTCCACTCACTGGCCACTTTATTAGAAACACCTACCCTGTGCTTCTACTCACTGGCCACTTTATTAGAAACACCTACCCTCTGCTTCCACTCACTGACCACTTTATTAGAAACACCTACCCTGTGCCTCTACTCACTGGCCACTTTATTAGAAACACCTACCCTGTACTTCCACTCGCTGGCCACTTTATTAGAAACCCATACCCTGAGCTTCCACTCACTGGCCACTTTATTAGAAACACCTACCCTGTGCTTCCACTCACTGGCCACTTTATTAGAAACCCATACCCTGAGCTTCCACTCACTGGCCACTTTATTAGAAACACCTACCCTGTGCTTCCACTCACTGGCCACTTTATTAGAAACACCTACCCTGTGCTTCCACTCACTGGCCACCTTATTAGAAACACATACCCTGTGCTTCCACTAACTGGCCACTTTATTAGAAACACCTACCCTGTGCTTCCACTCACTGGCCACCTTATTAGAAACACATACCCTGTGCTTCCACTCACTGGCCACCTTATTAGAAACACATACCCTGTGCTTCCACTAACTGGCCACTTTATTAGAAACACCTACCCTGTGCTTCCACTAACTGGCCACTTTATTAGAAACACCTACCCTGTGCTTCCACTCACTGGCCACTTTATTAGAAACCCATACCCTGAGCTTCCACTCACTGGCCACCTTATTAGAAACACCTACCCTGTGCTTCCACTCACTGGCCACTTTATTAGAAACACCTACCCTGTGCTTCCACTCACTGGCCACTTTATTAGAAACACCTACCCTGTGCTTCCACTCACTGGCCACCTTATTAGAAACACATACCCTGTGCTTCCACTCACTGGCCACTTTATTAGAAACACCTACCCTGTGTATTCTCCTTACATTCAATACTGATGATTATTATTCAGTTCCAAAAACATCTCAAACAGGCATTATCACTGATACAGAAGTAGGAGTGTGATTTTATTGATTATTGATTACTGTTGTATCAGTCAGATCTGACTGTGAGTGCTGACTGAACAGGATGAGTTGGTCAGACTCTCCTGAGCAGAGGGGTTAAGTCAGGTCAGTGTGACTCAGCAGAACTCTCAGGTAACCTGATGACTTCATATGTCGTCACCTGGAACAACCCTGTCCACGCACACACACACACACACACACACACACACACACACACACACACACACACACGGCTTGTAATTCCCTCAGTCCTGCTGAAGGCTGGTCCGCAGGGTGAAGCTGAGGTTTGGTGGGGGTTGATTAGTGAATTCCTCTATTAAACTGAAAACAGTACATAGTACTACATGTTTTACCTTATGAACCTTGTTGAGCCTCTTTCTTATGAAGAAATTTCTTTTTAAAACCCACTTACGCAGTTTTGACGAAGATTCTGACTCACCAGTGTTCTTAGGACAGGACAGGATCATGTTTACACTGTGTTACATCACCTCTCAGTTAACAGCACTTAATAATAGTTTCAGGACTGAAGACACAACCTTTGAAAGAGGATTTTTTATCTGACCATTCTTCAGTTATACAAGCCATCAGCTGTTCAACTATACAAGACCTTCATTGTCATATTTTGAGCTTAAGAAGACAGACATTTCCAGTTGGAGACAGTTCTGGACTGCAGGAAGGTCAGTCTAGCACCTGCTCTCTCTGATTACACTGCCGTGCTGCTGTAACGTGCAGTTTCTTGGTGTGTCATGCTTTAAAAATCATGGACGTCCCTGAAAAAGATGGAGTCTAAAAGGCAGCATATATTGCTTTGGAGTGTGTTCAGTGTTAATGGTGCTTTCACAGATATGCAGGTTACCCACTAATACTCCCCCAACACCATGGCAGATGGTGGATGTAGAACTTTGCACTGGTAACAATCTGGTCCTTTTCTTCTTTGACCCGGAGAACACAACGTCCATCATTTCCATAAACAATCTGAAAGGTTGACTCGTCAGACCGCAATATTTATTACTGTATTCATAAACTACCAGAGAACCTACACGAGTCTTCTGAGCTTATATGGAATGATAATGAGTTTTCTTTGGGGACTATTTTGCCGCACAGCGCCCTGCATGTCTCCCTCCACCATGAATGGAGTTGAAGTTCTCTAAACTCTCATAAAACAGCGTCTCAGTCATCAGGCAGTGAATTCAGAACCAGTTCATGTAGGAACTTTCTGTGAGGAGCTTTTAGAGGGGGACGTCTGGTTCCCATCACCACCACTGTGAGCAGTTCTGACTCTAGAACAGAGCGTTTCACACCAAACTGCTCAGAATGACTGCTGAGTCTGATCCACTCATACCAGTACAACACACACTAACACACCACCACCACATCAGTGTTACTGCAGTGCTGAGAATGATTCACCACCCAAATAGTACCTGCTCTGTGAGGGTCCATGGGGGTCCTGACCACTGAAGAACAGGGTAACAGAGTATCAGAGAAACAGATGGACTACAGTCTGTAACTGTAGAACTACAGAGTGCAGCTATACAGTAAGTGGAGCTGATAAAGTGGACAGTGACATGGATGTTCAGCATGTTCATTGCCAAGCGTAGGCCAGAGGGGTGTAAAGCCCCCCAGCACTGGGCTGTGGAGCAGTAGAACTGTGTTCTCTGGAGTGATGGAACTCCATCCAGTACCTTTGGGATGAGTTGGAGTGACCCAGAACTGATCATCCAACATCAGTACCTGACCTCACTAATGCTCCAACAAATCCTCACAGCAATGTTCAACATCTAGAGTAAAACCTTCCTAGAAGAGCAGAGGCTGTTACTGCAGCACAGACTCACTATTAACACCTTCGTCTCAGAGGAAACGCTGGACGAGAAGATGAACACATTATATAATGTTATTATATATTTATTACAACACTTAATAACCACACCAAGAACACACAGGATCTGAAAATATCCCAAGACTTTATTCTTGATTCTCATAAAAAGATCACGAAAGAGTTTTAAAAAAATAGAGAAGTAGAAAAGGCCGCTCTGATACGCAGTATACAGGCAGTGCACAGGTCAGCAGGTTAATACGTGTTGAGTGGACAAAACCTGACCCCTTACAGGGACGTCTGACCTCTTTATCTAATCCCAGCCACCAGTCCCTGGACAATCAGGTCACTTTCTGGACTGAGGGCTGTAGAGTTCCCATTAAATAGGGATTCCACCGAATACAGTGGACAAAGCTGGCTGGTTTGATATGTTGATAGCGGCCACTTGACTGTCACATGTGTCCTCATAATTCAGAGGATCCACCGTCACGTATTTACAGCAAAACATGGAAGCTTTGGAACATGATTAGTTCACCGTTCATTTGAAGCCGATCAGAGCCAGATTTGATTAGACGTCCGCTGGAGGCGAGGCCGTACGTGCTTCTAACATCAGAGATCTGACTGCTTATTGAAAACACACATAGAACCATCCTGAGTGCTGGAGCTCACCCTCACAGTCCCGCCGCTCACGGGAGGAGTGAGCGCCCTGATCCGAACCCAGTTTAAAACTCACGGCCAGAGCGGAACAGACTGGTTTAAGCAGTGGCAGCAACACTGCTTTACAGAGTTCCACCATTCACATGAGAAAAGAGTCCAAACGGAGATGAACGAAGATAAAATGAAGTGGTGATCTGACCTTTTACAGCAAGACATGCATAATAATGGAAAACAGCAGCAGCCCAGAAAACGAGGCCCGTGCAAACCACTTACACCACCTCAAGAAAAGGCTGTACAGCAAAATTAGAACTTAGTGTCTCATAATTATGACTTAATATCTCATTATTATGACTTTGCATCTCTTTATTATGGCTTCGTATCTTATTTGACTTGGTATCTCATTCATTTGACTCACTATCGCATAAGTATGACTTTCTGTTGAACTATTATGACTTTGTATCTCATTATTTTGACTTAGTGTCTCATCATTATGACTTATTGTCTCATAGTTATGACTGATGCCATTTTTTGAGATAGTAAGTCATAATAATGAGATTGTCATATTTATAACTAAAGAAAGTTGTCATGCCTCACTACATCACTATAAGAAAAGTATATCATAAAAGATGCTAAATCATAAATATGAGATACTTAGTCAAAATAATGATACAATAAGTCATAATTATGAGATACAAGTCATATTAGTGACATAATAAGTCATAATTCTGTGATATTAAGTCATAATAATAATAATACTATACCATAATCATGAGATTAAATCTCATCACAGGATAACAAGTTATAAAATGAGACTGACTCATAATTTACAGCGAACAAAGTTCTTGTTGTGAGATACCAAGTCATAATTATGAGATGCTAAGTCATAGGATCTCCTTACTATCACATAATAAGTGATAATTATTCTATAGTATCTCATTTTCATAATATATGACGTCATCTTGAGATCCTAAGTAGTCATTTTGACACATCGCATCATAATTATGAGATCTCATCTCATTACTATGAGAAAGTAAGTCATAAATATGATATACTCAGTCATGATTATGGGAAGGCGTCTGTATGTCTCAGTGGTCTAAATGGGCTTGAGTTAAATATGAGATGTGAGCTAAAATCGTCCCGAAGCCGAGAGCCTTTAACCCTGAACATAATCAGTGAGCAATAACATCAGTCTTTAAAGGGAGCAAGCACCAGTTCTGCAGCTCCTCTGAAGGTTTTTCAGATCTGCTGATCTCAGAGCTCTAAATCTGATTCTAACACAAACGGAAACAATGAGCTTTTATTTGTGACATTTCTCGGAGGAAACTTGTGGTTTTAGACCTTTTTATAACATGACTGCTTTAAAAAGAAGCGTAAACGTGAAGACGCTGCACTGTAAAACACTGGAAGTCAGTTCAGCTCTAAAAAGTGAAGTACCCTTTAAAAAACGACGCAGGTCTA
This sequence comes from Pygocentrus nattereri, assembly GCF_015220715.1. Taxonomy (NCBI): domain Eukaryota; kingdom Metazoa; phylum Chordata; class Actinopteri; order Characiformes; family Serrasalmidae; genus Pygocentrus; species Pygocentrus nattereri. The sequence goes on from NC_051212.1 coordinate 2,491,669, forward strand.
ACTGTGAGATAATGACCTGGTTGACCTTGAAATTCCAAGGCCACTGAATTTCTAATGGTATAATTTGTGTCTCGAGATTTTCAGCTGCTAGGATGTCGGTTCCGTGTGTTTCAATCTGGGCTAAGCCAGTAAATGGATGTGCTTCTTATTGAGCTATGGAAGCTTCTGATGAAACTAAGCTGATAAATGAAGAACGCTGTGCAGAAGTTTGACTTAAATTCAAGTTGACTTGAAAAAGGAAGTCTGTCACCGTTTCTATTTTTCCGTAGTTCAGAAAGATTTAATCCCAATTTATACATTTGAGAAATGCTTCAGCATCTGCGGATGTGCTGGACGTGGAACTGATCCAAAATCAGAATTTCCATCTGCTCATCCATAATTTTTTGCATGTTTGATGTTTTGAATATTATTCAAAAATATGGAAGATTAGAGAAAAACGAATGAAACTAAAACTGATTGACTGGAACTGCAGAATCATTGATTTTCCTTTAGTATAAAGCGGCGCGCTCTGTCAGTCAGAGCTGTAGCGCCTGTAAACACGTCAGACGCAGACTCAGATCCCCTCCTGAAGCTCAGAGAGCGCAGCGTGGTGGTCTGTGGAGTGGTGTGGCGCTCTGTGAGATAGAGTGGTGGTCTGTGCAATGTTGTGGTGGTCTGTGTAGTTATGTGGTGGTCTGTGGAACATGTGAAATGGTGTGGTGAACTGTGGAACAGTGCGGTCTATGAAAGGATGTGGTGGTCTGTGGAACAGTTTAGAATTGTGAGGTGATCAGAGTGGTGATCAGAAGAACGTTGTGGAATGGTGATGTGGTCTGTGGGAAGATCTGGTGGTCTGTGGAACAGTGTAGAATTGTAAGTTGGTCTCGTTGGAGTCTGTGATGGTCTGTGAAAAGGTGAGGTGGTCTGTGGAACAGTGTGGTGTCTGTGGAGCAGTGTGGTGATCAGATGAACGTTGTAGAATAATGAGGTGCTCTGAGGAACAGTGTGGAATGGTGAGGTGGTCTGTGGAACAATGTGGAATGGTGAGGTGGTCTGAGGAATGGTAAGGGGGCCTATGGAAAGGTGTGGTAGTGGTGATCTGTGGAGAAGTACTGTCTATAAAAGGGTGTGGAGGTCTGTGAGATGGTGTGGTGGTTTGTGGAATGGTGTAGTGGTCTGAAGAAGTGTGTTAGTTTGTGGAATGGTGTGGTGATCTGTGGGACGGTGTGGTGGTCTTTGTAATGGGGTGGTGGTCTGTGGGATGGTGTGATGGTCTGTGTAACGGGGTGGTGGTCTGTGGAGAAGTGTGGTCTATAAAAGGGTGTGGAAATCTGTGGGATGGTGTGGTGGTCTGTGGAGAAGTGTGGTCTATAAAAGGGTGTGGAAGTCTGTGAGATGGTGTGGTGGTCTGTAGAACAGTGCAGTGGTCTGAAGAAGAGTATGGTGGTTTGTGGAACGGTGTGGTGATCTGTGGAGTGGTGGTGTGGTCTGTGTAACTGTATGGTGGTCCATGGAATGGCGTGGTGGTCTGTTGAACAGCGTCCCTTCAGAAAAGTGCAAAAGTGAACACAGTCCTCACACTGGCCTTCAGCATGTGCAGCTTGTGTCGGCTGACGGTGGTGACGACTGCAGTGCACTACTGGTCAAACGCTCAGATTCACTGCGTCCAATTACACTAAACCAGCTTTATCACACATAAAGGTACGTAATCATTCTAACATTAGAAACATCATGGGTTTAGAATAACCAGTGAGCTGTAAATAATAACGTAGAACTGCCGTTCAGAATGACGGAGAGAGCTGGAGAAGACTGTAAAATGAGAGAGAAAGCTGTAGAGCACCGAGAAAGTTCTAATAAATGAATATCCAGAATGAAGCTCCGCTCAAATGATGATTGAGTCCTGATATATAAATATAAGACAGTACATTATTTGTTTGTTGAAGGATTGAATAAAAGCACACAGGATAAAAATCTGATCTGGCGTCTAATCTGAGAGGCTTACTCTGTATTAGATCCTGTCGTATATAAAACGGTGATGTATGGAATGAGTGATTGTGGGCGTTTGAACAGTAATGTATCTGCGGGGGGTTTAGCTGGGTACAGACGGTGTGTGTGCCGTGTGCGGAGTGTGTACGGGGAAGGCGAGCCGGACGTCCAGAGCGCGGTTGTGTTGTGCGAGTGATGTCCGGTGATAGTGCTGCACCAGCGCCTTCAGAGAGCCGTGCAGGTCGTACGGCTCAGCGAAGCCGAAACCACGGGGAGTGTGGAGGATCATGCAGTGCCGGACCTCCTCGTTCACCCTGCAGACAACAACACCACGCAGCATCAGAACACGGTGCAAGAGAACTCTGCACAATCTGCTGAGATCAGGATAAACATGAAACTTAAAATACAGCATTACACTCCAAAAATCAACATGTCACTTCACCAGGGCTGCTCACACTTTTACACACGGCTGTTTGGGTTTCATTAGCAACAACTTCAACACCAGAAACATACTGTGAGGTATTGTGATATATTGTGATACACTGTGATATATTGTGATATATTGTGATGTATTCTGATATATTGGTATGTATTCTGATATATTGTGATATACTGGTATGTATTCTGATATACTGTGATACACTGTGATATGTTGTGATATATTGTGATGTATTGTGATATATTGTGATGTATTGTGATATATTGGGATGTATTGTGATGTATTGTGATATATTGGTATGTATTCTGATATATTGTGATATACTGGTATGTATTCTGATATACTGTGATACACTGTGATATGTTGTGATATATTGTGATGTATTGTGATATATTGTGATGTATTGTGATATATTGGGATGTATTGTGATGTATTGTGATATATTGGTATGTATTGTGATATATTGTGATATATCGTGATGTATTGTGATATATTGGGATATATTGGTATGTATTCTGATATACTGTGATACACTGTGATATATTGTGATGTATTGTGATATATTGTGATATACTGTGATACACTGTGATATATTGTGATGTATTGTGATATATTGTGATATATTGTGATACACTGTGATATATTGTGATGTATTGTGATATATTGGTATGTATTGTGATATATTGTGATGTATTGTGATATATTGGTATGTATTGTGATATATTGGGATGTATTGTGATGTATTGTGATATATTGGTATGTATTCTGATATATTGTGATATATTGTGATGTATTGTGATATATTGTGATACACTGTGATATATTGTGATACACTGTGATATACTGTGATACACTGTGATATATTGTGATGTATTGTGATATATTGTGATATGCTGCATTATATTGTGATGTATTCTGATATATTGGGATGTATTGTGATATACTGTGATACACTGTGATATATTGTGATGTATTGTGATATATTGTGATATACTGTGATACACTGTGATATATTGTGATGTATTGTGATATATTGTGATATATTGTGATACACTGTGATATATTGTGATACACTGTGATATACTGTGATACACTGTGATATATTGTGATGTATTGTGATATATTGTGATATGCTGCATTATATTGTGATGTATTCTGATATATTGGGATGTATTGTGATATACTGTGATACACTGTGATATATTGTGATGTATTGTGATATATTGTGATATACTGTGATACACTGTGATATATTGTGATGTATTGTGATATATTGTGATATATTGTGATACACTGTGATATATTGTGATACACTGTGATATACTGTGATACACTGTGATATATTGTGATGTATTGTGATATATTGTGATATGCTGCATTATATTGTGATGTATTCTGATATATTGGGATGTATTGTGATATACTGTGATACACTGTGATATATTGTGATGTATTGTGATATATTGTGATGTATTGTGATATATTGGGATGTATTGTGATATATTGGGATATATTGGTATGTATTCTGATATATTGTGATACACTGTGATATACTGTGATATATTGTGATGTATTGTGATATATTGTGATGTGATATTTTGTGATGTACTGTAGTGAATAGCTGTCTCTCTTACACTACAGAGCAGGCGTAACAGTCCTTCTTGCTGCTGCTGCTCCTGATGAGGAATGCTCCAGAAGGTTTTCCCTCCAGCAGCTCCTCCGCTTCAGCTCGTGACAGATTACCCACAAACCAACTGGCCTCCTCCAGACACCGTACACCTTCATCACCTCCATCACCATCATCCTCACAGCGCTGTTCATCCTCCACACACAGTCTCCTAAGAACACGCGAACACCTGTCAGCTCAAAGCGTCTCAACACAGAGACTTTTATTTTGTAAACTCAGTCCTGTTATGGGTCAACATGCAGTTTACAGCTGATTCTTCATTTAAGGGAATTTATTCATGGTATAAAAATAGAGATCAGAAAAAAACCTGTTTTTAAAGACAACAGCAGGTGTTATTACTCATAACGCTTGTTAGAATAACTTGTCATTTTTAAAAGTTTAACGTTAATACTACCTGTTATTGATCATATTTTAACACTAATTAAAATCATTTTAGCTTTCTAAAAGCTTAAAGTTAAACCTCTAATTAATACATCTAATTAATCATATTATCTCTTTATTAGACCATTGATGGCTGTTTTTAATGGTTTGAAGGTAATAATAGCTGTCATTAATCATATTATCTCACTTATTAGAACAATGATGCCTGTATTTTATGGTTTGAAGGTAATAATAGCTGTCATTAATCATATTATCTCACTTATTAGATTAATGATGCCTGTATTTTAAGGTTTGAAGGTAATAATACCTGTTATTAATCGTAATATAGCACTTATTAAAATAATGATGCCTGTATTTTAAGGTTTGAAGGTAATAATACCTGTTATTAATCCTATTATCTCACTTATTAGATTAATGATGCCTGTATTTTAAGGTCTGAAGGTAATAATAGCTGTCATTAATCATGTTACCTCACTTATTAGAACAATGATGCCTGTATTTTAAGGTTTGAAGGTAATAATAGCTGTCATTAATCATATTATCTCACTTATTAGAACAATGATGCCTGTATTTTAAGGTTCGAAGGCAATAATACCTGTTATTAATCCTATTATCTCACTTATTAGGGAAGTTTTTAATGGTTTATGTGTGATAGTAGCTCTGCAATCACTTTTTTGTCTTTCATCAGATTTTTTTTTTATTTTGAATGTGCTGAAATGTAAAATGCGCCACTATTTATCACTTCTCCTCTACAATAAGTGTTGAACTGTAACACCTTAGTGTTTATAAGGCTACACGACCTACATAAACCCTTTATGACAACAGACATAAACTTCTATAAACATTTACAGAGGCTTATTTCATCGATTATCACCAGCTGAGGTGAAATTACATTAACCCTGACTAAAGCAGTGTTTATGGCAGCTGCGCTGATGGGAATAAGCCTTTATAAATGTTTATGTGGGTCTATAACAGCTGTATGAAGGGCCCATAAAACTCCTTACCAACTCACTACACTCCTGCTTTATATTCTCCCACAGTAACCTCATCATACAGCATCCTGATGCATTTTATTTACATAATATTTACACATAATTTACACAAAATAGCCCACTCCACATCATTTACAGTACTGTGCAAAAGTCTTGGCACCCACGTGCATCGTGTTCTGCCTAATGAAAGCACCAAACATCACTGAAATAAATGTAAATAAACACTGATGCAGTAAAAGGGAGCAAGAATTTCTTGTCTGTAAATAGTAGTTGATCATTTTGTGAGCCAGTTTGGTGTTTGTAGATTTCTTAAGGTAACTACTGGTGACGTCTGATTACAGCAGCACAGCACTCCATCCCTGCCAGAGCAAAACCTCACGTCTTCCTTTTCAACACTTTTTACTTTTAAATCTGGCAGCTGCTCTCAACACTGTGTGTGAACACCGTGATGGATGGACCAAAGGAAGCGGTCTAAAATCGCTTGGGGAGCAGTCCGGACGCCTCGGCTGACGTTAAAAGTGAAGGTCGTTTTATCTTCTGCGGTTACGTTTCCATTTTGGAGGTGCGAGGTTTTGTTCCAGCTGTGACAATCTGTAACAAAACATCTGTATCATCGTCAATTTGTGCTGTGATCGCAAAAGTGTGTCATCTAAGTTGTAACAGCCGCTACCGTCACGTGTAACTACACGCGTGTAACAGGGTAACCGGCTGTTTTACTGCAAGCCCTTTGATATTGGAGCTGCGTAACTACTGCATCATGATGCTCTCCAGTATACGTGTGTGTGATAACATGAGCTGCACTGCCAAAGCCAAAAAGACGGTTCTTCAAGAGTTCTATAGAAAACACAACGGTTCTCAATAGAACTCTATCATGAACTCACCACACAGACCTGTACCTTATCCTATCTAGAGTTAATGTGCAGCATCTGCTGCTGATGGATGGTACAAGTGCAGTACATACGCAGGTTCTGTGGAATATCTACAGTTTCTGTGTGATATCCGGTCTTTACCTGCTCAGAAATGTGTGATATCCACACACCTGCGTGTGTAAACTGTACATTTATACAGTTTCTTAATTCTGTTGTTATTTTTTATATTTTTCTGCCTTGTTTGTTTATTTATTTCTATAGTTTATCTTATAGTTTGTATTTTGTATGATGCACATCTTTGTCTACTTACTGCTCTTTATCTGCTGCAACAATGTAAATTCCCCCCAGTGGGATAATAAAAATCTGTCTTATCTTATCTTAGAACCATGAACCCTCAAAGAACCATGTGCATGATTAACCCCTTAGAGTCTCATTTCATACGAAGGCTTATTATTCAGTGAGCACATGGGCTTGTGTAATAATAAGTGTGTAATAATGGGCCATTTAAGGCGTTCCTTGGTTCTGTACATGGAGAAAAGGTTCTTCAGACTGGTGGAGAGTGTGCTGTACATGGCCCTCTACAGCAGATTTTTTGTAGGATCAAGCTTGAATACAATTTTAGCTGATTTTAATACCTGGTTTTAATCATATTTCTTACTTATTAGAATAACTAGCTGATTTGAAATGGTTTAAAGTACATAAGACATCCAATTCATTATATTACCTCGTTACGTGCAGTGCTGATGGCTGTTTTTAAAGGTTTTACACATTTTAAAGGGTTCTGCTGTCGGAGAAACACCTTGTATCTCCAAACTGGTGACAGGAGAAGGAAAAAACCTACTTTACTTTCACTGGAAGTCAATGGAAGCAGATTTTTTTCAGAGTCGTTTTTGGCTGTTTATTTTGGTCCGTTCATCATGAAATTTACAGATAACATAAAGGCCAACTTGACTTTTCATCAAATTATGTAAAAAACTGAAAATCAACAAAAATGGAGATACGATGCTTTGTCGCCGGCGATATGGTTCTATGCAGCACGGTTCTATATAGGACCAGAAAGGGTTCTGCTTTTGTATACAAACTTGACAATTACATATGATTTGATATTAGCTGAACCCTTTTTGGTCTTTATGGAACCATACACAGTGCATTCTCCATCACTCTGAGGAGCATTGCCTTTACTAAAGAACCCTTAGAGAACCATCTATTTCTAAGAGCATGGCTGTCTGGCTGGATTAGACAGTCCATGTCGGATTTTACTCCAGAAAGTGGGAATTCAGTTGACGATGGTCATTGATCCTGATGTTCACTGTATTATTACAGTGTGACTGAATATTGGGCGGTTTTGATGAAACCCTTCAATTCTCAGCTTGATTACATCATAACTCTTATCATTCAGTAACGACACAGTCGGGTTGTTGTTTAGCTGTGATGAACGGAGGGCTGAGCTCTCAGGCTGGCTGAACTGAAGACCTGTTCCTCTGAGCCGCCTGCAGGAACAGCAGTGATTAAAGTCTAATACACTCCTAATGAATTAATCAGCCCCAGACGATCTGTTTATTCATGCTAACGTCCATCAGTCCCCCCGGCTGAAGGGATGTCCCGTTCTTCATTGTGTAGAGTCTTATCCAGGACCAGAGTGTGTTACATAACCGCTAATCTGTCCCGAGAGGTGGACTCAGCTGATCCTCTGATAGCCTCAGTTACGGTCACTGGCCCACAAATCAGCTCAGCTCCTCACAGTAATCTGACCGTAGCTTGTGATATTGTGATATAAACTGAGTCCGTTCTTCAGTTTTAAACTCTTTTAGATATACACTGTAACCGGCGCTAGATGTAGGTATCGTGATACAAACCAAGGTCTAACCTGAGATTTGAAAGTGTTCATGGTACTGATGTTCTAAACTCACTCTTTGAGCTCCTGCTGTTCTTTCTCCTCTGCAGAGCCCTGTAGGCCACACTGATCTTCTGTGGAGGTCTCCAGAATCTTCCTCTGGTGCATTTCCTGCATAACAAACACTCAATAATAATTCTACTACAATAATAATTAAACTAAACCCATTCATCTCTATATCTGAAACACAAGCACTGATTGGTTCTCTGAGCTCAAAGTTTGTTTAACAAACTAAAAGAAAATCCAAATAAAAGAGAACAAATGTGTGGAACGTACATGTAATAATAACAGGTTCCATATTCATCCAAGATCCGTCTACACTCTGAAAAAATAGGGTTCTCCAAGGGTTCTTTAGTAAAGACAATGGTCCTACATAGAACTATAAAGACTCAAACAACCATTTGCATGCTTAGATGGTTCTCTAAATGGTGAAATGGCTCTTCAGACTGATGGAAAATGTGTTGTATACAGGACCTATTTTAAAAGGGTTCTATATAGCACCAGAAAGGGTTCTGCTGTTGTATAAAAGCTTGGTATTGTAACAATAACAGAACCCTTTTTGGTGCTAAATAGAACCATTTACAGCACATGGTCAATCAATGAAGAACCATTTCAACATGCGAGGAATCATTTAAGCACGCAAATGGTTCTTTGAGTGTTCATGGTTCTATGTAGAAGCACTGCCTTTACTATTACTAAGAACCTATTAAGAACCGTCTTTTTTAAGAGTGTATACAAAACTCCAGACCGGTCAGTACCCCGGAAGACCCTGTGTGGTGGGCAGATCTGGTGGGTTTGAACTCTAGAAAGCAGATATCCTTAAAACGGTGGTGACCATCTGGACTGAAATACCTCAAAATGATAGTTTGGTGGAAAATCCACCCAGAATTACCCATTTAACCCCCCCGGAGGGAATCAGGGGTCTGTAAATAAGCTGTATTTGTGGTCTGTATGACTGTCTTACCTGCCGTATCTCTGCACAGCTGTCGTACACATCATCATCACACTGGTCTGACGTCTCCTGTGACTGGAATCAACACAGAGTCAATTACAGCTCCTCAAAAACATGCAGAAAAGCATAAACCAGAAACCAAAGTACCCTGTTTCACCTCCATACACTCTCAGAAATAAAGGTACTAGACTGTCACTAGGGCGGAACCCTCAATGTTCTAAGCTGGACTGACTCCACACACCCTGCCTCGCCTCCAGGCTTTTATTCTACTGCTCTGTTTTAAAACATTCGGTTATGAAAAGGAACAAATACCAACTTTTCACCTGGAGGAACTGATTTAAGCTCCACACTCAGACCTTAAACCCACTGTAGAACCTCTGAGGGAACATCTACACTGTTTATGCCTTTATGGATGAAACGTACCTGCACAGAACCTTCATTTCTGACAGTGTGCATCAACTTTAAACATAAACACTTCTGTTGGAACATAGTCTCATGCATCTTTTGTCATTTTCAGCATCTGATTTATTTTCCTTCACATTGGGTGTAAATTTCGTGATGAATGGACCAAAAGACTCAAGCTTACTTGGAAATAAGTCTGGTTCTACTGACTTACATTAACAGGGAAGTGTGTTTCTTCCTTCTTTATGTAGGATTAACACCACCTTTACTAGGAAAAAACGCAGGCGCGTGTGATAAAGAGCTGCATTTGCTGCTTAATGTTCTCCGCAGGTTATGAATGGATGCACAGCCTGTTGGAATGAAACTTGTTACATACGAGAAATGAATCTGAACTCTTACTGTATTTGCGTTTATTTGTATTTATTCTATTTTGTGGTGATTTTATGAGCAGAATTCATTAAAGTGCCTCACTAGGACAGTGCAGTGGTTTTTAACTGAACAGGACTTTAGACTGGATCCTTCTGCTTTGAGGGATCCTTCTGATTTTGTCACTACCAAAACAACCAAACTATGTCCAGACCTCGTCTGGAGGAAGTCCAGTGATTACTGGCTTCACCTCATCAATACATTATGAAATCAATAAGTCAGGAACTGCTGAGGGAAGAAATCTGGACCCAAACATCAAACTAACTCACAATTTATCGGCTACTTTTCAGTGTATTTATGTTTATTTGAGTTTATTATAATTATATATGCTGATTTTCAGGCAAACAGGGGAGCAGTTGGGGGTTTTGCTCAAGGACACCTCAGTCATATGCTGTCGGCTCTGTGGATCAAACCGGCGACCTTCTGGTCACGAGGCTGGTTCCCTGACCTCCAGCCCACGACTGCCTCCTGACTGAGTCATTATATTATTTTTCTGACATCCGTTAAGTTACAACACACTAAATAAGCCAACATTTTAAAAATACCTTCAAAATCTATGAGTTCAATTATTGGTTCTCACCATTTTCCACACTGAATCTAATTAAGCAGAAGTAACGATGCCCTCTCTGTAATCAGGCACGCAGTTGGGTTGAGTTGTTTAAGTACTGCCATACGCTCAGAGAAGCATACTGGGACGTACTGTCCTGTAATTCATCAGGGTAATGATTAATATGGTCATTCTGCCCAGCTGTAACTGAAGTTCAGTCATGTTGGCTGCAGACTGTTCACAGTGAGGTGAGGACCGGGCTCAGAGCCACTGATCTGGATCAGATCAGGAACAGGCCGATTAACTGAGGAGCTGGATGAGGTGCGGTCAGATCGCTGCTCCGGGTTTGCTGGCATACCTGTGTGTAGCGTGAGATGGGGAGGGTCAGCGTAACATCCAGCGTGGGGTTATAGTGGGCCAGCGTGTGCTGCTGGTGATGGGCGATGAGGTCAGGCACGGAGATGAAGGTCAGCGGCTCACAGAAACCAAACAGCCCGTCCCAATGGAGGATCCGAACCAGCCTGGTGCAGTTATCCTTCCTGAGAGGAACACGAGGAGTTCAACCCACTGAGAATTACACAGTAAACACAGAGGGCCCTAAATAAAGACAGGCTTCTATCCAAAACTTTGATTCGCATTAAAAATCCCGGATGGAGAAGCCAGAAGTTATAAACAATGACTAACTAGAACTCCAGAGAGGCGCAGCCTTCTAAGCATGGGCTCTGTTATTGGCCTAGTGCTGCCATAGCCATCCGTAAGTAAGAGTCCAAGTCAGCAAAATAGTCCTCTCTCTCTTGGTCTCTTGCTGTCTCTCACTCTCTCGCTCTCTCTCTCTCTCTCTCTGGGTGGGTAGAATGATCCTCCCAACTGTCAATCAGTGTAATGTTAGCCAGTGTTAGCATTCTCATGCTAGGAAACTTGTGTTAGGCGTAACCCTCCCAGCTTGGTAGCATCAGTTTACTGGCATAAACAGTTTTTGTGATGTACTTTTGAAAGATTGACTTTTCCATAAAATCTCTTACACAGATGGTCTCACTTTGAACACCGAGCGTAAAGAAAACCGGTCTCTGTTAGCGTAAAGCAGCGCTCAGACAGACTCTGCTTGGCATGAGTGTGAGGCCTGAAGCTGAACCAGAAACCAAAAACTATATAGTGAACCCTGACTTTAAAACAGTGGACGTATTCAATACTATTGAAATATGACGTATAAACCAAGTGGGGATATTTAGCTTATTAACTAATAAAGGATTATCTTATAAAATATGACAAATCACCTACGTTCCTCTACTACTAGGCCACCATTGATGATGTAATGAGATTGTACTGAACCCAGTTTTATGACAAATAAGACAATCAAAGTTTTCCTCTTGAGTGATGTCATTATTTAGCTAAAGCAGGAAGGACTGAAAGATATATTACAGTATAATGAGATATTTAGCTCACGGTTCCTCAGTGGATGAGAACGAGAGAGAGCAAAAGCTTTTTGCAGTAATAAAAATGGCAGCATACTAGTACAACCCATTTCCAAAAAAAGGCTGGGACATACCAAAGGTTGGAACTACATTGCAACATGTTCCAAAAAAGTTGGGACGGGGCAACAAAAGGCTGGTAAAGGTGTGTAATGCTAAAAAAACAGGCTGATTGGCAGCAGGTCAGTAACATGACTGGGTATAAAGAACATCTCAGAGAGGCGGAGTCTTTCAGAAGTAAAGGTGAGGAGGGGTCACCACTCTGTGAAAGACTGCATCATCAAATAGAGCAACAACTCAAGAAGAACGTTCCTCAACATAAAACAGGAAAGAGCTTCTGCTTTTCATCGTCTACTCAGACTCAGAGAATCTGGAGAAATCTCTGTCTGTGAGGGTCGAGGCTGAACACCAGTATCTGCTGGCCGTGATCTTTCGGCCCTCAGGCAGCACTGCATTAAAAACAGATATGGTTCTGTAGTGGAAATCATTGCATGGGCTCAGAAACACTTCTGAAAACCACTGTCTGTGAACACAGTTCATCACTGCATCCACAAACGCTGTTAAACTCTAAAACACAAAGAAGAACCCAAATATAAACAGGATCCAGAAACGCTGCCACCTTCTCTGGGCCAGAGCTCATTTAAAATGGACTGAGCGGAAGTGGAAAAGTGTCCGGCGGTCCGACAAACCAACATTTGAAATTCTTTTTGGAAATCTTGGACCGTGTCCTACGGGCTGAAGACCACTCAGCTTGTTATGAGTGCCCAGTTCTAATGCCAGTATTCATGATGGTTTAGGGGGCATTAGTGCTCATGGCCTGGGTGACCTGCTCATCTGTGAAGGCCCCATTAAAGCTGAATGATATAAACATGTTTTATCAACACCTGCTGCCGTCCAGACGGCATCTTTTTCAGGGAAGGCCTTGATTATTTCAGCAAGACGATGTCAAACCACATTCTGCAGATGTTACAGTGTTACAAGAGTCTGGGTGCCAATCTTGACATGCCTGCAGTCCAGACCGGTCACCACTAAGAACATTTGCCACATTATGAAATGAAAAATACAACAAAAGAAGATGTAATGAAACATTAATGAAAGCATTCATCCTGCATAGACATTTAGTTAGTCTAGCTGGATTAAAATGATCACCCAATCACAAACCAGAAAGCTGCAGATGTGCAACTCTACCATCAATCTTTTCCAAATCATATTTTTATCGATCACTTAAATGACTGATTTGACGATTGACCCATTCAGTAGGGTCTCAAAGGGTCTCTGCAGAAGCTGTTTGCTCTGGCATTCCAGAGCACAAATGCTCTGTGTGAAAGACCAACGTGAGCTTTTCCTCTGACTTCTATCAGCATTCCATGATTACTGTCTACTGTAATAAACCGGTAAAAAGTGTTCTGGACAAAAGCTGGTCATTTATAGTGAAATCTGTTTTCCCAATGATTACAGTCATTTATTTTCTCAGAAATCTGTCCCAGTGACTAGGATAGACTGTGGGTACCTGAGTGTTAGTGTGTATTGTCCTGGGACTCTGTTGGAGGCGTCCCGCACCAGAAACGCTCCGTCAGGTAAACCGCTCAGCTTCTCGCTGGCCTTCTCCCTGACGGACAGACACCGGACAGTAAAACAGAAGCAGAGAGGAAACTTCACACTGCAGGACGCTCATTAGTCACAGACCACCACAAATATTTGACAGCAGTTTCAGAAAAGAGTTAAACCAACGGCTAAGACCGAACTGTGGAGGTAAAGAGGGAAAGGAATGGAAGCTGTAAATGATCCCTGTAATATGTGTTACGGTTTGTTCTTTTTCTTGAAGCTGAAATTTGCTCTTGTTCAGACTTTAGACTGGAAATTAAATGAATGAAAGGGGGTCTCTGACTTTTGCACAAACCGCTGTAGCTGAACGGCGGGGCTAAACCGCTGTAGCTGAACGGTGGAGCTAAACCGCTGTAGCTGAACGGTGGAGCTAAACCGCTGTAGCTGAACGGTGGAGCTAAACCACTGTAGCTGAACGGTGGGGCTAAACCGCTGTAGCTGAACGGGTGGAGCTAAACTGCTGTAGCTGAACGGGTGGAGCTAAACCGCTGTAGCTGAACGGGTGGAGCTAAACCGCTGTAGCTGAACGGTGGAGCTAAACCGCTGTAGCTGAACGGTGGAGCTAAACCGCTGTAGCTGAACGGTGGGGCTAAACCGCTGTAGCTGAATGGGTGGAACTAAACCGCTGTAGCTGAATGGTGGAGCTAAACCGCTGTAGCTGAACGGTGGGGCTAAACCGTTGTAGCTGAACGGTGGAGCTAAACCGCTGTAGCTGAATGGGTGGAGCTAAACCGCTGTAGCTGAACGGTGGAGCTAAACCACTGTAGCTGAACGGTGGGGCTAAACCGCTGTAGCTGAACGGTGGAGCTAAACCGCTGTAGCTGAATGGGTGGAGCTAAACCGCTGTAGCTGAACGGTGGAGCTAAACCGCTGTAGCTGAACGGTGGAGCTAAACCACTGTAGCTGAACGGTGGAGCTAAACCACTGTAGCTGAATGGGTGGAGCTAAACCGCTGTAGCTGAATGGTGGAGCTAAACCGCTGCAGCTGAACGGTGGAGCTAAACCGCTGTAGCTGAACGGTGGAGCTAAACCGCTGCAGCTGAACGGTGGAGCTAAAACGCTGTAGCTGAACGGTGGAGCTAAACCGCTGTAGCTGAACGGTGGAGCTAAACCGCTGCAGCTGAACGGTGGGGTTGGCCTGAAGTGAACACTGTGACGGGAAGCAGAGCAGGAACGGTGCCCAGCGGCCTTCCAATGGAAACATAACCGTGGAAACTGAGCGTGAAGAACACTGTTTAATGAAGTAAAGGCCCAGCATTTAAACGAGTGGAACAGTCTGTTATTCCAGGGCAGCATTGTGTTATCCTTGTGCTGCTGTGGAGTTTTTACCTGGATATGTCGCCCCAGTACCACTCAGCGTCCTCCAAAGTCGGGGTTGGCGGCGCTTCCTTCACTGCCGGCTGGTCAGCGGCTGAGTTCTCTGAAAATAGAACAGGATGTTGGAAAACAAACCAAAACAGAGACTCAGTTTACAGTCTCTAAAATCGAACGTAGCGTTAATGATGGTCAGTGTTTATACACTCGATGTGATGGGCCAGTTGCGTAACACAAACAAGCGGTCAACTGCTGGACTGTTGCTACCAAAAACAATAGCCGACCAACACGCACGGCTTTAGCTGAGCATTTTCATAAAGTCGGACCAAATGACCTTTTCTCCATCCCAGCTGATCTCAGGGTGAAGACACGGAGACCAGTTGGTGGAAGTTGTTGGAAGCCTACACCTATAGTCCTGCTCCCGTCCAGCTCAGGAAGGGCTTGTTAACAAGCTAATGAGTTGGATCAGGTGTGTTTTCTGGAAGAAGAGAAACGGAAAATAGACAGAAATAGAACTATAACGCCGGCTAACTGGTAAAATCCATCTGAAGTAAAAATACACCACTGATATATGAAACAGAGGCCTTCATCTATTTCCATGGTGATGCTTCACTCGTTGCCATGGCTACCCTACTCCATTATCCATGGTTACACTACATCAGTTTCCAGTGTTGCACTGTGTCCGTTTCCATGGTTACATTACCCAAATTTCCATGGTAACACTACCACCAATTTCAGTGGTTACGTGACTACACATTTTTCCATGATTATACTAAACTAATTTCCACTGATATCTTATATAACCATATCTATGGTTACACTACCTCCATTTCCATGGCAACACTGCATCCATGTCAATGGATTTGGACGGTTTCTTTGGATCATCTGCCTTTTTGGCAGCAGTTCTGAGAGTTTTCTTCCAGGCTTGACCTGCACAGTTCCCCTTAACTGCCATGACTTAATGGCTGTTTGGACAGTGGGAATTGCTTTTATATCTTTTTATAGCCTCCCCTGCTTTTGTAAACATCAATTAGCTTCATTTTCAGACCCCCTGCAAGAAACCAGCACTGACCAGCATGACAGGTCACCAGTAAAACCAGCATGTGTTGTGTTTTGAATGCTGGTATGCTGGTCAACCAGCGTGAACGTGCCTGGCAACCAACTAAACCAACCAGCATTGAATTCATGCTGGTCTGTGTTGTACTGTTCAGCAGGATCCTCAGCCAGCTGCTTGGAGGAGCCCATGCTTTCATATTCGGTTTAGCCAAAGACCTTTTTTTAGGCAAGTCTGTCCATCTGGCGCACATCTTGGCAACAAGACCAGAGTCCTGTTCTGTTTGAATGGGGATAAACTTAAACAGTCGAAACTGAGGCTGAATTACCTTTAAAAAACATATTTGAACTTACGGTCAAATCTGCCAAGGAATCTCATAAAAAGTTTGCAGTGTTTGGCCAAAAATGTGTTTTTTTATTTTCAGGATGTTCTGGATATGGAGTTAGAGCAGATCTGTACAACTGATGGGGCTTTTACCACTCGCAGTGGTTCATTGCATGGAGCCGAGTTCGTACTCCTCCACAAACTCAGTCCAAGTTCAGATTAATCTCGAGCGAAATCACTTTAGTTACACTCGAGTGATTTTAGTGTTTTATACTAAACTAAACATGTTCAGATTTACAGCCATTCACATCTTACAGAAATCACCCAGCTAGCCTGCTCACTCCGTCTCTGACTCTCAGATCCAAACACTAAACGAGTGACCGAGTGCCTTCAGCTTCTTCACCTGAACGGCCCTCAACAGTGAAAACGACATCCAAGCCAATGCACGTGTGTTTGAATGTTTCTCTTTGTTTAGTAAACGTCGTTTACTGATTTACTTGATTTCACTGCCCTGCTAGAAAAAACAGACCAGTATAGCTGGTGACCAGTTTAACTAGCAAGCTGTGGGGTTTAGAATAACATGCATTTAAAGGTGACTGCTCTTTTATTGAACAGACAGTAAAGGAGAACCACCACTCAGCACTGCTGAAATGGTCAAGATAGTGGGCAGGTCACGGTCACCTACAGTCGTGCATTGTAGCCTTACAGTCGACGCTGCAGCAGCTACCCCACCGCCCAGCACCGAACAGCGCAATTAACACGTGCACATCGTCAAACTAACAGCTTGTTTTAGAATAAAAGCAAAGCTGTGAAATTCAGGTCCAGAAAGTGAAAATCCTTCCCAGGATTTTGTTCCAACTGCCTGGACAGCTCTGCTGGTGGTTTGATCTAACAAGAGAAGCCAGGTTGTTGGAACAAAATCCTGGGAAGGATTTTCACTCTCTGGACCTGGATTTTACACTTCTGAATAAAAGTCTCTCCTACATAGAGCCTCTGTGCATGACCACGCCCCCCACGCTCCCACGGTAGTGCAAGCGAAATAGTGGGACGTCATGATGTGCTTTGAATGCTGGTCTGCTGGCGAGCAGCAGTGGAAGTGAATAAGATTCACCAGCAGTAACTTTTTAATACTTCAAAGAAAGGTGGGCACTGTGAAGTTTTGGTGGGGGGTGGGGGTAGGAGGGGTGTAGCTGTGTTAGGTTCCCTATATTACATGTCATCACTAAGACCGTTTTTCTCCTGGTTTTATGAACAAAAACATCTGTAAACACAGTGATAAATACGCCACCTACTGTAAAAATGGTCAGGAATCCACGGGGATGTATAATGGATTAACGAGAGGAGAAGCTTCTGAATACTGACTGAGGAAACTAAAACCAGCATCATGAACAAAAACCTGAGTAATCAAAAACTACTCAGGCCAGCTCTGAATTTTTCAACTTAGCAAATTATCACGTCCATTTGACACCAGTCTGGTGAAATGACTCGTGAACTGTCAAATCTGGAGAGCTGAGGGACTTCCCCAGATTACACTCAGTGAACCCTCAGCAGGAGAGATCAGGACTGGGAAGTGTGTTTGTGTGCGTTGGGGGGTGGAGTGGGGGTGGGGGGTAACCACACCAGTGTGTGTGTGTGTGTGTGTGTGTGTGTGTGTGTGTGCGCATGTGTGGAACATGTTGAGACATGCAGGCTTCTCTGAAAGACAAGTGCAGCGGTTTGAGGAAAAGCTTCACCATCACAGTTCACTATTTTACTTCTAAACACTCTCAGGAAAAGAACACGGAAGGCTTTTCTCATCAGTTTCCACCTTAAATAACTGACCACCCTCAACAACCACTACTGAAACAGTGAAGACAGACAATGCCAGTGTGATGCCAACAACACTAACACCACTGACAGTAATACTGCACTCCATAGGTTTAAAGCAGTGCAGAAAATATGCAGTGTTAACGCTGTAAATGTGTAGTGTTAGTGATGCTGTAAATGTGTAGTGTTAGTGACGCTGTAAATGTGTAGTGTTAGTGACGCTGTAAATGTGTAGTGTTAGTGATGATGTAAATGTGTAGTGTTAGTGACGCTGTAAATGTGTAGTGTTAGTGATGCTGTAAATGTGTAGTGTTAGTGATGCTGTAAATGTGTAGTGTTAGTGACGCTGTAAATGTGTAGTGTTAGTGATGATGTAAATGTGTAGTGTTAGAGATGATGTAAATGTGTAGTGTTAGTGACGCTGTAAATGTGTAGTGTTAGTGACGCTGTAAATGTGTAGTGTTAGAGATGATGTAAATGTGTAGTGTTAGTGATGATGTAAATGTGTAGTGTTAGTGACGATGTAAATGTGTAGTGTTAGTGACGCTGTAAATGTGTAGTGTTAGTGACGCTGTAAATGTGTAGTGTTAGTGATGATGTAAATGTGTAGTGTTAGTGACGCTGTAAATGTGTAGTGTTAGTGACGCTGTAAATGTGTAGTGTTAGAGATGATGTAAATGTGTAGTGTTAGTGACGCTGTAAATGTGTAGAGTTAGTGACGCTGTAAATGTGTAGTGTTAGTGATGATGTAAATGTGTAGTGTTAGTGATGCTGTAAATGTGTAGTGTTAGTGATGCTGTAAATGTGTAGTGTTAGTGACGCTGTAAATGTGTAGTGTTAGTGATGATGTTAATGTGTAGTGTTAGTGACGCTGTAAATGTGTAGTGTTAGTGATGATGTAAATGTGTAGTGTTAGTGACGCTGTAAATGTGTAGTGTTAGTGACGCTGTAAATGTGTAGTGTTAGTGACGCTGTAAATGTGTAGTGTTAGTGATGATGTAAATGTGTAGTGTTAGTGACGCTGTAAATGTGTAGTGTTAGTGACGCTGTAAATGTGTAGTGTTAGTGATGATGTAAATGTGTAGTGTTAGTGACGCTGTAAATGTGTAGTGTTAGTGATGATGTAAATGTGTAGTGTTAGTGACGCTGTAAATGTGTAGTGTTAGTGACGCTGTAAATGTGTAGAGTTAGTGACGCTGTAAATGTGTAGTGTTAGTGATGCTGTAAATGTGTAGTGTTAGTGACGCTGTAAATGTGTAGTGTTAGTGATGATGTAAATGTGTAGTGTTAGTGACGCTGTAAATGTGTAGTGTTAGTGATGATGTAAATGTGTAGTGTTAGTGATGCTGTAAATGTGTAGTGTTAGTGATGCTGTAAATGTGTAGTGTTAGTGACGCTGTAAATGTGTAGTGTTAGTGATGATGTAAATGTGTAGTGTTAGTGATGATGTAAATGTGTAGTGTTAGTGACGCTGTAAATGTGTAGTGTTAGTGATGATGTAAATGTGTAGTGTTAGTGACGCTGTAAATGTGTAGTGTTAGTGACGCTGTAAATGTGTAGTGTTAGTGATGATGTAAATGTGTAGTGTTAGTGACGCTGTAAATGTGTAGTGTTAGTGATGATGTAAATGTGTAGTGTTAGTGATGATGTAAATGTGTAGTGTTAGTGATGCTGTAAATGTGTAGTGTTAGTGACGCTGTAAATGTGTAGTGTTAGTGACGCTGTAAATGTGTAGTGTTAGTGATGATGTAAATGTGTAGTGTTAGTGACGCTGTAAATGTGTAGTGTTAGTGACGCTGTAAATGTGTAGAGTTAGTGACGCTGTAAATGTGTAGTGTTAGTGATGCTGTAAATGTGTAGTGTTAGTGACGCTGTAAATGTGTAGTGTTAGTGACGCTGTAAATGTGTAGTGTTAGTGACGCTGTAAATGTGTAGTGTTAGTGATGATGTAAATGTGTAGTGTTAGTGACGCTGTAAATGTGTAGTGTTAGTGACGCTGTAAATGTGTAGTGTTAGTGACGCTGTAAATGTGTAGTGTTAGTGACGCTGTAAATGTGTAGTGTTAGTGACGCTGTAAATGTGTAGTGTTAGTGACGCTGTAAATGTGTAGTGTTAGTGACGCTGTAAATGTGTAGTGTTAGTGATGATGTAAATGTGTAGTGTTAGTGACGCTGTAAATGTGTAGTGTTAGTGACGCTGTAAATGTGTAGTGTTAGTGATGCTGTAAATGTGTAGTGTTAGTGACGCTGTAAATGTGTAGTGTTAGTGATGATGTAAATGTGTAGTGTTAGTGACGCTGTAAATGTGTAGTGTTAGTGACGCTGTAAATGTGTAGTGTTAGTGACGCTGTAAATGTGTAGTGTTAGTGATGATGTAAATGTGTAGTGTTAGTGACGCTGTAAATGTGTAGTGTTAGTGACGCTGTAAATGTGTAGTGTTAGTGACGCTGTAAATGTGTAGTGTTAGTGATGCTGTAAATGTGTAGTGTTAGTGACGCTGTAAATGTTTAGTGTTAGTGACGCTGTAAATGTGTAGTGTTAGTGACGCTGTAAATGTGTAGTGTTAGTGACGCTGTAAATGTGTAGTGTTAGTGACGCTGTAAATGTGTCTTTATAGTGTTATTAACGTTTTAATAGAGTAGTTAAAGGTATTAACACTGTGGTGCTGTAAATGTGTCGTTATGGTGTTAAAGTTTTAAAAGTGTAGTTAAAGGTATTAACACTGTGATGCTGTAAATGTGTCGTTATGGTGTTATTAACGTTTTAAAAGAGTAATTAAAGGTATTAACACTGTGATGCCGTAAATATGTCGTTATGGTATTATTAACGTTTTAATAGAGTAATTAAAGGTATTAACACTGTGGTGCTGTAAATGTGTCATTATGGTGTTATTAGCATTTTAAAAGTGTAGTTAAAGGTATTAACACTGTGATGCTGTAAATGTGTCGTTAAGGTGTTATTAACGTTTTAAAAGGGTAATTAAAGGTATTAACACTGTGGTGCTGTAAATGTGTCGTTAAGGTGTTATTAACATTTTAAAAGGGTAATTAAAGGTATTAACACTGTGGTGCTGTAAATGTGTCGTTATAGTGTTATTAACGTTTTAAAAGAGTAATTAAAGGTATTAACACTGTGGTGCCATAAATGTGTCGTTATGGTGTTATTAACGTTTTAAAAGAGTAGTTAAAGGTATTAACACTGTGGTGCCGTAAATGTGTCGTTATGGTGTTATTAACATTTTAAAAGAGTAGTTAAAGGTATTAACACTGTGATGCCGTAAATGTGTCGTTATAGTGTTATTAACGTTTTAAAAGAGTAGTTAAAGGTATTAACACTGTGATGCCGTAAATGTGTCATTATGGTGTTATTAACGTTTTAAAAGAGTAATTAAAGGTATTAACACTGTGGTGCTGTAAATGTGTCGTTATAGTGTTATTAACGTTTTAAAAGTGTAGTTAAAGGTATTAACACTGTGATGCTGTAAATGTGTCGTTATGGTGTTATTAACATTTTAAAAGAGTAATTAAAGGTATTAACACTGTGGTGCTGTAAATGTGTAGTTATAGTGTTATTAACGTTTTAATAGAGTAATTAAAGGTATTAACACTGTGATGCTGTAAATGTGTCGTTATGGTGTTATTAACGTTTTAAAAGACTAGTTAAAGGTATTAACACTGTGATGCTGTAAATGTGTCGTTATAGTGTTATTAATGTTTTAAAAGAGTAGTTAAAGGTATTAACACTGTGGTGCTGTAAATGTGTAGTTATGGTGTTATTAACGTTTTAAAAGAGTAGTTAAAGGTATTAACACTGTGGTGCTGTAAATGTGTCGTTATGGTGTTATTATCGTTTTAAAAGTGTAGTTAAAGGTATTAACACTGTGATGCTGTAAATGTGTCGTTATAGTGTTATTAACGTTTTAAAAGAGTAGTTAAAGGTATTAACACTGAGATGCTGTAAATGTGTCATTATAGTGTTATTAACGTTTTAAGAGAGTAGTTAGTTATTAACACTGTGATGCTGTAAATGTGTAGTTATGGTGTTATTAATGTTTTAAAAGAGTAGTTAAAGTTATTAACTCTATGATGCTGTAAATGTGTCGTTATGGTGTTATTAACGTTTTAAAAGAGTAATTAAAGGTATTAACACTGTGATGTATAAACGTGTAGTTGTGGTCATATCTTCTCTTACCTGTTCCAGCCCCGCCGGCTCCATTCATTTCAATGTAGAAGAAAAGCTCTGGAGCAGATCCCATTCTGACCCGTGTGTGTTCCCTTCACTAAACCCTAAATGACTCTCATTCACTCTCCAGCACACAGAGCTCCCCTGCATTAACGCTGCACCCGGGTGGAGAGATTCAGACCGGCCTCCAGTCCAGCTGCATAAAACTGCCCTCGCTGTGGACGATTCTGGTAGGATTTCACATTCTCTGAGCTCCTGGAGCAGAATTTATTAGCTGTCAGCTCAGTTCAGTCCAGCTCTGAGTCAGGCACACACTCAGCAGGGACTTTCTACACCACACTGGACCAAACCAACTCCCGCAGTGGGGGGCACTGAGACACTGAAGCCACTTCCCTCACTGGCCTGTCGCAGCTGTCTGAGGAGTTCATGCTCCAACCCGCTGCTGTGGGGTGGTGTTACTGAACCGACTTGTATAAGAGGACGGCCGGCGTCTGTGGTCGAGATGAATTACGGGCAGTAATGAACAGGAGCCCCGGCCTCTAAAGAAGTCCTCAGTGGTTCAGTCCATCTCCGGTTCTGCATACTTTGTGCCTTTCTTTTCTGACCAACTGAAGTTCCTGCTCATGTGAGAAATGTGAAAACTGCACTTAGCTGGGCTTTTAGCTGTTCTGCTGCACTGGAACACCCCAGCTTTAGACAAGGTGCAGGAAATGAGCTGATTTAGATTTGACTGCTGCGTAGACGGTAGTGCAGTGGCTGCGTTTGGGCCTGCGACTCCACTAACTCTGGCTGACTGTTTGAGGTTATATAACAGGAGACGCTGAAGGAGCGGTTAGGAAATGATTGAGCATTTTACTGAAATGTGCAGCAGTAAAGAGAGTGAAGGTTATTAAAATGAACATTTACTCAGAATGAGAATCTTTAGGCACCAGGTATTTTTTCTGGATGAGTGTAAACAACTATATATATACATATCATTGCTTTCTGGACAAAACCTTGTATCTCTATTTTTGCCATTTTTCATTTTTTGCCATTTCTGAAAGTACCTTTCGTTCTTTATATCGTGTGTAAATTTCATGATGAATGAACCTGAAGAAACGGCCCAAAATGACTTGAGAAAAACTCTGGTTCCATTGACTTACATTAAAACTAGCGTGTGTTTTTCCTTCTACTGTAAAGTTATGATTTTGGACATACAAGGTTTTGGCAGCAGCGATATATTGTTGTTGTCATAACAAAACCTTCTACCACCATTTATGTTGTCTGTTTTTTATTATTTTTAACTTAATTTGAAACTTTGCTGTAAACATTTAACCAAAAGCAAACCACTAAAAAGTACAAACGCTCCAAAATGACTTGGAATGAAATCTTTGTAAATAATTTAATTGCATTAAAATTTGAGGATTTTTTTTCCTTTTCTAAAAAAATTTACCATTTTGGAGATCTGAGGTCGCTGCCAGTACGTACAGTATGGTTTGGTGTGAAGCGGTTCAGACATCTTTACAGTGGCAGTGATGGGAACCAGGCGTCGCCATGATTACAACACAGATATAGACACTTTATTTACCATCCAGAACCACCAGAGAACCTACACAAGTCTTCTGAGCTTATATGGAATGTTG
Organism: Pygocentrus nattereri; assembly: GCF_015220715.1. Classification (NCBI taxonomy): domain Eukaryota; kingdom Metazoa; phylum Chordata; class Actinopteri; order Characiformes; family Serrasalmidae; genus Pygocentrus; species Pygocentrus nattereri. The sequence goes on from NC_051212.1 coordinate 2,515,598, forward strand.
ACGATGGAAAATAGTGGAAAATCTGGAATAATGAGTTTTCTTTGGGGACTATTTTGCCACACAGCGCCCTGCATGTCTCCCTCCACCATGAATGGAGTTTATGGCCAAAATCTTCTCAAAACCATTGTAAAACTAGTTGTAGACAAAAAAAAACTTTTTAAAACAATATCTTAAACCATGTCTCCCTAGTAACCATATTACAGCACCCTAGCAACCACCTGGGTAAATTGCCTAAGCCCTGTTCTAGATATCACTGTTATTGATAGTACTGTGTGAAAGAATCATGCTTGATAATGCAGCCCTTTTTAAGAGGGCCTGAAATGACAGAACCGCTGTAATATTTCCTGCAGTAGAGAAAAGTTGTGCAACAGTCCAGCCAAGTTACTGTTTGAGCTCCTGTATGTGCTGCAGGCTGTTTGCACATTCATAAAGAACGTTTTGGTCCCGTTTCACTTCATTTTAGCTCCTCCATTAACCCAGCGCTGTTCCAGTGCCTGAGCTTTACTGCCTTTTCCCACCAGCCCACACCCTCCGCTAATGCTAACAACCAGCACGCTCACACAGTCCACTCAGGACATCTGGGACACTCTGACCTTTAACTTTTAGCCCTTTAGCCTCTGCCACGGTCCAGCCACTACGAATGTGTACACAGACACTCCATTCATGGTGGAGGGAGACATGCAGGGCACTGTGCAGCAAAATAGTCCCCAAAGAAAACTCATTATTCCAGATTTTCCACTGTTTTCCATCATCAACATTCCATATAAGCTCATAAGACTCGTGTAGGTTCTCTGGTGGTTCTGGATGGTAAATAAAGTGTCTATATCTGTGTTGTCATCATGGCGACACCTGGTTCCCATCACCACCACTGTAAAGATGTCTGAACCACTTCACACCAAACCCTCTGAATCCCTCTGATTACACCTCAGTCATTCCTTTATGAAGATGTGCTCCAGAGGATTGGTGAAACCCCCCCCCCCCCCCCCTTAAAAGTCTTTAACTTGTCCTGGTCTTGAGCAGCCCCAGGTTATGGTATGTGGAAATAAGCAGGTAGCATTCAGGAACATTAATAATACACCCGTTTGCAGTGTGGTTTACAGAGCTGAGCTGAAACGGAGTGATTTAGTCTGGAAAACTGCGTTTGCTTACGCTCCATTGATTAAAGCTCAAGGCTCTTTAATGAACTGACGACAGTGACCTTGAGCCAAAGCGCAAACGCTGCACACAGTTTACAGTTTCACTGGTGCGAAATGTAAACAGGTTTCTTTTTATATATATATGCAATTTGTATGCAATGTATGCAATTTCCAAAAAATTGGGAACACTGCAGAATGTAAATAAAAGTAGAATGCAATGATGTGCAAATCATGTAAAGCATATGTTTAAAGGAAAATACTACAGAGACAAAATATCAAAAATATCTTTGAAACTGAAAAATTTTACTGTTACATTTGAAAAATATATTCCCAATTTTGACTCAACACTCTGTAAACATTTGGGAACTGAGGAGATGCTGCTGTAGTTCTGAAAGGGAAATCTTTACTTGTTTGATACAGGGTGCCGGTGGAAATTGGACTACTGTAGGTCGAAGACCATCAAAGAGGAGAGGAGGAAGGCGGGTTAGAAGGCAGCGAGAGAGAAGGAAAGGCAGGAGTGTGGAGGTTAGAGTAGGGACTCTGAACATAGGGACAATGACTGGTAAAGGCAGAGAGCTTGCAGACATGATGGAGAGAAGGAAGGTAGATATTCTGTGTGTCCAGGAGACCAGATGGAAAGGAAGCAAGGCCACGAACATTGGAGGTGGATTCAAACTGTTCTATCATGGTGTAGAGAGGAAGAGAAATGGAGTAGGGATAATCCTAAAGGAGCAGTTTGGGAAAAGTGTTCTGGATATAAAGAGAGTGTCAGACAGGATCATGAACCTGAAGTTGGAGGTTGATGGTGTAGTTTTGAATGTGGTCAGTTCATTCAGTTGGGGCAGTCATGGGCTGGAGGTTAGGGAACCAGCCTCGTGACTGGATCGTCGCCGGTTCGATCCCCAGAGCCAACAGCACATGACTGAAGTGTCCTTGAGCAAGACACCTAACCCCCAACTGCTCCCTGGGCGCTGCGGATTGGGCTGCCCACCGCTCCGGGCAAGTGTGCTCACTGTCCCCTAGTGTGTGTGTGCTCACTAGAGTGTATGTAGTGTTTCACTTCACGGACGGGTTAAATGCGGAGGTGAAATTTCCCCATTGTGGAACTAATAAGGGTCACTTAATCTTAATATGCACCACAGGTTGGTTGTCAGTTAGAGGAGAAAGAGGAATTTTGGAGTAAGATGGATGAAGTGGTAGATGGTGTCCCTAGAGAGGAGAGATTGGTGATTGGTGCAGACTTCAGTGGACATGTTGGTGAAGGGAACAGAGGGGATGAAGAGGTGCTGGGTATGTATGGTGTGAAAGACAGAAATGCAGAAGGTCAGATGGTTGTAGATTTTGCAGAGAGAATGGAAATGGCTGTGGTGAACACGTATTTTCAGAAGAGGGAAGAACACAGGGTGACATACAAGAGTGGAGGGAGGTGCACACAGGTGGATTATATCCTTAGCAGGAGATGCCACCTAAAGGAGATTGGAGATTGTAAAGTGGTGCCAGGGGAAAGTGTAGCAAGGCAGCATAGGGTGGTTGTCTGTAGAATGAGATTAGAAACAAAGAAGAGGAAGAGAGTGAAGACAGAGCCAAAGATTAGATGCTGGAAGCTGAAGGAGGAGGATGGTTGCAGGCAGTTCAGGGAAAAATTGCAACAGGCCCTTGGGGGCAGTGAGGAGCTACCTGAGGACTGGGAAAATACAGCTAAGGTGGTGAGAGAAACTGGCAAGAATGTGTTGGGTGTTTCATCTGGTCAGAGGAAAGAAGACAAGGAAAGTTGGTGGTGGAATGAGGAAGTCCAGGAGAGTATTCAGAAGAAGAAGCAGCTAAGAAAAAGTGGGATAACCAGAGAGATGAAGGAAGTAGGCAGGAGAGAGAGAGGAGGACAACGGGGGAGAGATAGTGGATCAGGAAGTGCAGTGAATTAGTAAGGTGGAAGTGAGGGCAGCTTTAAAAAGGATGAAGAATGGAAAGGCAGTTGGTCCAGATGACATGCCTGTGGAGGTATGGAGATGTTTAGAAGAGAAGGCAGTGGACTTTTTAACCAGGTTGTTTAACAGAATCCTGGAGAGTGAGAGGATGCCTGATGAGTGGAGAAGTAGTGTACTGGTCCCCATTTTTAAGAACAAGGGTGATGTGCAGAGCTGCAGTAACTACAGAGGTATAAAGTTGATGAGCCACACCATGAAGGTATGGGAAAGAGTTGTTGAAGCAAGGTTAAGGCGAGAGGTCCAGATCAGTGAGCAGCAGTTTGGTTTCATGCCCAGAAAGAGTATCACAGATGCAATATTTGCATTGAGAGTGTTGGTAGAGAAGAACAGAGAAGGTCAGAAGGAGCTGCATTGTGTCTTTGTGGATCTAGAGAAGGCAGATGATAGGGTGCCAAAACAGGAACTGTGGTACTGTATGAGGAAGTCAGGTGTAGCTGAAAAGTATGATAGGGTGGTGCAGGACATGTATGAGGATAGTGAGACAGTGGTGAGGTGTGCAGTTGGAGTGACAAATGGTTTCAAGGTGAAGGTGGGGTTACATCAGGGATCAGCTTTGAGCCCCTTCTTATTTGCAATGGTGATGGACAGGTTGACGGATGAGGTCAGGCAGGAGGCTCCATGGACCATGATGTTTGCAGATGACATTGTAATCTGTGGTGAGAGTAGAGAGCAGGTGGAAGAGAATCTGGAGAGGTGGAGGTTTGCACTGGAGAGGAGAGGAATGAAGATCAGTAGAGATAAGACGGAATACATGTGTGTGAATGAGAGGGAGGCAGGTGGAAAGTTGAAGATGCAAGGAGTAGAGGTCGTAAAGATGGATGACTTCAAATATCTTGGGTCAACCATCCAGAGTAATGGACAGTGCAAAAAAGAGGTGAGGAAGAGGGTGCAGGCAGGATGGAGTGGGTGGAGACGGATGTCAGGAATGATGTGCGACAGAAGGATAGCAGCAAGAGTGAAAGGGAAGGTTTACAAGACAGCATTGCGTCCTGCTATGATGTTTGGTTTGGAGACTGTGGCTCTGACTAAAAGACAGAAAGCTGAGCTGGAGGTGGCCGAGATGAAGATGCTGAGATTTTCGTTGGGAGTGACAAGGATGGACAAGATCAGAAATGAGTGGATCAGAGGGACAGTGAAGGTGGAGCAGTTTGGAGATAAAGCCAGAGAGGCTAGGTTGAGATGGTTTGGACATGTGTTGAGGAGGAATAGTGGATATATTGGTCAAAGAATGTTGGAGATGGAGCTGCCGGGTAGAAGGAGAAGAGGTAGACCTCAGAGAAGGTTTATGGATGTAGTGAAGGTGGACATGGAGATGGTTGGTGTGAAAGTAGAGGAGGCAATGGATAGGGCAAGATGGAGGCAGATGATCCGCTGTGGCAACCCCTAAAGGGAGCAGCCGAAAGAAGAAGAAAAAGAAGAAGATTAACGTAGCCTTCACAGATGAGTAAGTCACCCATTCCATGTGCACTAATGCCCCCCTAAACCATCATGAATACTGGCTTTAGAACTGAGCACTGATAACAAGCTGGGTGGTCTTCAGCCTGGAGGACACAGGGTCCATGATTTCCTAAAGAATTTCAAATGTTGATTCGTCGGACCGCCGGACACTTTTCCACTTCCCCTCAGTCCATTTTAAATGAGCTCAGGCCCAGAGAAGGTGGCAGCGTTTCTGGATCCTGTTTATATTTGGGTTCTTCTTTGTGTTTTAGAGTTTAACAGCGTTTGTGGATGCAGTGATGAGCTGTGTTCACAGTCAGTGGTTTTCAGAAGTGTTTCTGAGCCCATGCAGTGATTTCCACTACAGAATCATGTCTGTTTTTAATGCAGCGCTGCCTGAGGGCCCAAAGAAAATATGATGATTCTTAGTATGCCACATTGATTTTTTAAACTTTGTGGCTAAAATAAGTCTCTGTCTACAAACTAAGACTCTTTATGCTTTGGAAGCTTTTGGTTTAAAAAATTAATTAATAGATGAATGTCGTGTTTCTCTTTTATATTGAAGAGCTGCAAATTACAGAACACATCAGAATCAGCAGCATTATCTGGTTCTTATCAAACAGTTCAACTGCAGTCCCAAGATTCCTCGTGAGAACGTTCAGTAAATCTATGTAAAAGTTCTCAGAACATACACAATAAAACCCAGTCTGTTTCACTGATCCACAGAACTCACACTCACACACTGACTGACTCCACAGCGTCCGGCCCTTTGATCAGTTGTGGTTCTTTTTCAGTTGAATTTGGGAAGTAAATGTTAAAGCCCATCGTCTGAGTGTGGATTAATGCTTCTTTTGGATTCTGTGGAATGCTTTACTCCACAGAGACACGTTTAAGCCGGAATGTTCTCTATCAGAGTTATGGGAAAACGAGCACGACGCTGCCGAGCAGGTCATGTTCCATCACTTTTCCAAAACATCCTTCAGTCTGCAGATTCTTACTGATGTATTCCTGATACGGTGCAGTACAGAATGTATCAGGACACAATTCAGAACATGAGTAATAATACAGTTTCAGCTCAGACAGAGACGTGCAGCTCTATGGAGGAAAACAAGAGGCCCAGTCACTGGAATTTACTGTTAGATTACATTCACTTCAAATTAATTCACTGGCAATCAACAACAATGGTAACGCTAACCAATCAGCTCTCAGTAGCAGTAACACTAACCAATCAGCTCTCAGTAGCAGTAACTCTAACCAATCAGCTCTCAGTAGCAGTAACTCTAACCAATCAGCTCTCAGTAGCAGTAACGCTAACCAATCAGCTCTCAGTAGCAGTAACGCTAACCAATCAGCTCTCAGTAGCAGTAACTCTAACCAATCAGCTCTCAGTAGCAGTAACTCTAACCAATCAGCTCTCAGTAGCAGTAACTCTAACCAATCAGCTCTCAGTAGCAGTAACGCTAACCAATCAGCTCTCAGTAGCAGTAATACTAACCAATCAGCTCTCAGTAGCAGTAACTCTAACCAATCAGCTCTCAGTAGCAGTAACGCCAACCAATCAGCTCTCAGTAGCAGTAACACTAACCAATCAGCTCTCAGTAGCAGTAACTCTAACCAATCAGCTCTCAGTAGCACTAACTCTAACCAATCAGCTCTCAGTAGCAGTAATGCTAACCAATCAGCTCTCAGTAGCAGTAACACTAACCAATCAGCTCTCAGTAGCAGTAACTCTAACCAATCAGCTCTCAGTAGCAGTAACGCTAACCAATCAGCTCTCAGTAGCAGTAACACTAACCAATCAGCTCTCAGTAACAGTAACACTAACCAATCAGCTCTCAGTAGCAGTAACACTAACCAATCAGCTCTCAGTAGCAGTAACTCTAACCAATCAGGTCTCAGTAGCAGTAACGCTAACCAATCAGCTCTCAGTAGCAGTAACACTAACCAATCAGCTCTCAGTAGCAGTAACTCTAACCAATCAGCTCTCAGTAGCAGTAACGCTAACCAATCAGCTCTCAGTAGCAGTAACGCTAACCAATCAGCTCTCAGCAGCAGTAACGCTAACCAATCAGCTCTCAGTAGCAGTAACTCTAACCAATAAGCTCTCAGTAGCAGTAACTCTAACCAATCAGCTCTCAGTAGCAGTAACGCTAACCAATCAGCTCTCAGTAGCAGTAACTCTGACCAATCAGCTCTCAGTAACAGTAACACTAACCAATCAGCTCTCAGTAGCAGTAACGCTAACCAATCAGCTCTCAGTAGCAGTAACACTAACCAATCAGCTCTCAGTAGCAGTAACGCTAACCAATCAGCTCTCAGTAGCAGTAACTCTAACCAATCAGCTCTCAGTAGCAGTAACTCTAACCAATCAGCTCTCAGTAGCAGTAACACTAACCAATCAGCTCTCAGTAGCAGTAACTCTGACCAATCAGCTCTCAGTAACAGTAACGCTAACCAATCAGCTCTCAGTAGCAGTAACGCTAACCAATCAGCTCTCAGTAACAGTAACACTAACCAATCAGCTCTCAGTAGCAGTAACACTGACCAATCAGCTCTCAGTAGCAGTAACACTGACCAATCTGCTCTCAGTAGCAGTAACACTGACCAATCAGCTCTCAGTAGCAGTAACTCTGACCAATCAGCTCTCAGTAGCAGTAACGCTAACCACTCAGCTCTCAGTAGCAGTAACTCTAACCAATCAGCTCTCAGTAGCAGTAACGCTAACCAATCAGCTCTCAGTAGCAGTAACGCTAACCAATCAGCTCTCAGCAGCAGTAACGCTAACCAATCAGCTCTCAGTAGCAGTAACTCTAACCAATAAGCTCTCAGTAGCAGTAACTCTAACCAATCAGCTCTCAGTAGCAGTAACTCTAACCAATCAGCTCTCAGTAGCAGTAACGCTAACCAATCAGCTCTCAGTAGCAGTAACTCTGACCAATCAGCTCTCAGTAACAGTAACACTAACCAATCAGCTCTCAGTAGCAGTAACGCTAACCAATCAGCTCTCAGTAGCAGTAACACTAACCAATCAGCTCTCAGTAGCAGTAACTCTAACCAATCAGCTCTCAGTAGCAGTAACGCTAACCAATCAGCTCTCAGTAGCAGTAACGCTAACCAATCAGCTCTCAGCAGCAGTAACGCTAACCAATCAGCTCTCAGTAGCAGTAACTCTAACCAATAAGCTCTCAGTAGCAGTAACTCTAACCAATCAGCTCTCAGTAGCAGTAACGCTAACCAATCAGCTCTCAGTAGCAGTAACTCTGACCAATCAGCTCTCAGTAACAGTAACACTAACCAATCAGCTCTCAGTAGCAGTAACGCTAACCAATCAGCTCTCAGTAGCAGTAACACTAACCAATCAGCTCTCAGTAGCAGTAACGCTAACCAATCAGCTCTCAGTAGCAGTAACTCTAACCAATCAGCTCTCAGTAGCAGTAACTCTAACCAATCAGCTCTCAGTAGCAGTAACACTAACCAATCAGCTCTCAGTAGCAGTAACTCTGACCAATCAGCTCTCAGTAACAGTAACGCTAACCAATCAGCTCTCAGTAGCAGTAACGCTAACCAATCAGCTCTCAGTAACAGTAACACTAACCAATCAGCTCTCAGTAGCAGTAACACTGACCAATCAGCTCTCAGTAGCAGTAACACTGACCAATCTGCTCTCAGTAGCAGTAACACTGACCAATCAGCTCTCAGTAGCAGTAACTCTGACCAATCAGCTCTCAGTAGCAGTAACGCTAACCACTCAGCTCTCAGTAGCAGTAACTCTAACCAATCAGCTCTCAGTAGCAGTAACGCTAACCAATCAGCTCTCAGTAGCAGTAACGCTAACCAATCAGCTCTCAGCAGCAGTAACGCTAACCAATCAGCTCTCAGTAGCAGTAACTCTAACCAATAAGCTCTCAGTAGCAGTAACTCTAACCAATCAGCTCTCAGTAGCAGTAACTCTAACCAATCAGCTCTCAGTAGCAGTAACGCTAACCAATCAGCTCTCAGTAGCAGTAACTCTGACCAATCAGCTCTCAGTAACAGTAACACTAACCAATCAGCTCTCAGTAGCAGTAACGCTAACCAATCAGCTCTCAGTAGCAGTAACACTAACCAATCAGCTCTCAGTAGCAGTAACTCTAACCAATCAGCTCTCAGTAGCAGTAACGCTAACCAATCAGCTCTCAGTAGCAGTAACGCTAACCAATCAGCTCTCAGCAGCAGTAACGCTAACCAATCAGCTCTCAGTAGCAGTAACTCTAACCAATAAGCTCTCAGTAGCAGTAACTCTAACCAATCAGCTCTCAGTAGCAGTAACGCTAACCAATCAGCTCTCAGTAGCAGTAACTCTGACCAATCAGCTCTCAGTAACAGTAACACTAACCAATCAGCTCTCAGTAGCAGTAACGCTAACCAATCAGCTCTCAGTAGCAGTAACACTAACCAATCAGCTCTCAGTAGCAGTAACGCTAACCAATCAGCTCTCAGTAGCAGTAACTCTAACCAATCAGCTCTCAGTAGCAGTAACTCTAACCAATCAGCTCTCAGTAGCAGTAACACTAACCAATCAGCTCTCAGTAGCAGTAACTCTGACCAATCAGCTCTCAGTAACAGTAACGCTAACCAATCAGCTCTCAGTAGCAGTAACGCTAACCAATCAGCTCTCAGTAACAGTAACACTAACCAATCAGCTCTCAGTAGCAGTAACACTGACCAATCAGCTCTCAGTAGCAGTAACACTGACCAATCTGCTCTCAGTAGCAGTAACACTGACCAATCAGCTCTCAGTAGCAGTAACTCTGACCAATCAGCTCTCAGTAGCAGTAACGCTAACCACTCAGCTCTCAGTAGCAGTAACTCTAACCAATCAGCTCTCAGTAGCAGTAACTCTAACCAATCAGCTCTCAGTAGCAGTAACGCTAACCAATCAGCTCTCAGTAGCAGTAACGCCAACCACTCAGCTCTCAGTAGCAGTAACTCTGACCAATCAGCTCTCAGTAACAGTAACACTAACCAATCAGCTCTCAGTAGCAGTAACTCTGACCAATCAGCTCTCAGTAGCAGTAACACTAACCAATCAGCTCTCAGTAGCAGTAACTCTGACCAATTAGCTCTCAGTAGCAGTAACACTAACCAATCAGCTCTCAGTAGCAGTAACACTAACCAATCAGCTCTCAGTAGCAGTAACTCTGACCAATCAGCTCTCAGCAGCAGTAACGCTAACCAATCAGCTCTCAGTAGCAGTAACTCTAACCAATCAGCTCTCAGTAGCAGTAACACTAACCAATCAGCTCTCAGTAGCAGTAACACTGACCAATCAGCTCTCAGTAGCAGTAACGCTGACCAATCAGCTCTCAGTAGCAGTAACACTGACCAATCAGCTCTCAGTAGCAGTAACGCTGACCAATCAGCTCTCAGTAGCAGTAACGCTAACCAATCAGCTCTCAGTAGCAGTAACACTGACCAATCAGCTCTCAGTAGCAGTAACACTAACCAATCAGCTCTCAGTAGCAGTAACGCTAACCAATCAGCTCTCAGTAGCAGTAACACTAACCAATCAGCTCTCAGTAGCAGTAACGCTAACCAATCAGCTCTCAGTAGCAGTAACGCTAACCAATCAGCTCTCAGTAGCAGTAACTCTAACCAATCAGCTCTCAGTAGCAGTAACGCTAACCAATCAGCCCTCAGTAGCAGTAACACTGACCAATCAGCTCTCAGTAGCAGTAACGCTAACCAATCAGCTCTCAGTAGCAGTAACACTGACCAATCAACTCTCAGTAACAGTAACACTAACTAATCAGCTCTCAGTAGCAGAAATGCTGAGCACTAAAGGTTTTTTCTACTGTAAATATCTTTTTTCAATGCATCACAGTTTAAAACATTTATTACTTAAATACAAGGTATCCCCCTTGGAGGTTCCGGGACCCCTGATTAATCTTTTGAAATGTCTCAGAATCAAAATTCTGGGGGATCTATTCTGAAAACAGACATATTAGGCCATCTGTCAGTGAAAAGAAGAAATTTTATTAATCATACTTCACAATCATCTTCTGTCTCTGGTGGTCTTAACTAACTAGAACTACAGCTCTGCTCTGCCTCAGGGTGGCGCTGTAGCAGACTGGCTCACCCAGTTGGTCCTTCATAGTCTAAAAACCGTAACTCTTCCTCAGAGTGGCGCTGTAGCAGACTGGTTCACCCAGTTGGTCCTTCATAGTCTAAAAACCGTAACTCTGCCTCAGAGTGGCGCTGTAGCAGACTGGCTCACCCAGTTGGTCCTTCATAGTCTAGAAACCGTAACTCTGCCTCAGGGTGGCGCTGTAGCAGACTGGTTCACCCAGTTGGTCCTACATAGTCTAGAAACCGTAACTCTGCCTCAGGGTGCCGCTGTAGCAGACTGGTTCACCCAGTTGGTCCTTCATATTCTAGAAACCGTAACTCTGCCTCAGGGTGGTGCTGTAGCAGACTGGCTCACCCAGTTGGTCCTTCATAGTCTAGAAACCGTAACTCTGCCTCAGGGTGGCGCTGTAGCAGACTGGCTCACCCAGTTGGTCCTTCATAGTCTAGAAACCATAACTCTTCCTCAGGGTGGCGCTGTAGCAGACTGGCTCACTCAGTTGATCCTTCATAGTCTAGAAACCGTAACTCTGCCTCAGGGTGGCGCTGTAGCAGACTGGCTCACCCAGTTGGTCCTTCATAGTCTAGAAACCATAACTCTGCCTCAGGCTGGCGCTGTAGCAGACTGGCTCACCCAGTTGGTCCTACAAAGTCTAGAAACCGTAACTTTGCCTCAGGGTGGCGCTGTAGCAGACTGGCTCACCCAGTTGGTCCTTCATAGTCTAGAAACTGTAACTCTGCCTCAGGGTGGCGCTGTAGCAGACTGGCTCACCCAGTTGGTCCTTCATAGTCTAGAAACCATAACTCTGCCTCAGGCTGGCGCTGTAGCAGACTGGCTCACCCAGTTGGTCCTTCATAGTCTAGAAACCATAACTCTTCCTCAGGGTGGCGCTGTAGCAGACTGGCTCACTCAGTTGATCCTTCATAGTCTAGAAACCGTAACTCTGCCTCTGGGTGGCGCTGTAGCAGACTGGCTCCCCCAGTTGGTCCTTCATAGTCTAGAAACCATAACTCTGCCTCAGGCTGGCGCTGTAGCAGACTGGCTCACCCAGTTGGTCCTACATAGTCTAGAAACCGTAACTTTGCCTCAGGGTGGCGCTGTAGCAGACTGGCTCACCCAGTTGGTACTTCATAGTCTAGAAACCGTCTGAAATGTTCCTCTGAAAAACTTTACAATGAGCTGCAGCAGATCTGAAAACCTGAAAACTCACCCAGTTTCCCAAGAGTTTGGAGTGAAGAGCGACTGTTCCTCATTGAAAACTGAAAACTGGAGAGGAGATGAGGCAGGTCTCAGTTACTGTGAGGAAGAGCGCAGAACCGCACTAGAACAGAGACTTTACGGGAGAACAGCTGATAAAACAGACTTTTACTGACATACTGACTGAAGCACCACCTTTCACCTACTGCCTGAATACAACATTTATTTTTACTCCACTCCAATATTCAGTGTCACTTTACTCAGTTCCATCGGTTCCTCTGTGCTGAGCTGGGGGTCAGTCAGTACTGTCAATCTGTGCTTGAGTCACAAAGACCTTGGAGGGTTTCCAATAACACAGCCACTACACTGAGCCTTATGAGCTGCTCCATTCAGACTCCTCCTCCCAGAAAGTCTCTGATAGGGGTCAGTCTCAGGTGTTTCAGTGCACTGTGTGGTCAGATTGTACTGGCCTCTGTGCTGAATGTCAGTAGTGGGAGCAGAGTCAGCGTGTGCTGAACGCCAAGGCCAGCAAAAAGTCAACTGCAGGCCACAAATTCTCCACTGACGTTAAATTACTATCAAACAAAACATCTGAAACCACGTTAACATCAAGAACATGAGAAGAACGTCCAGGAATCCACAGGACTGCTGAGGGATTCTACACAATGTCCTTAGATTGCCCATTTATTTTACTGGGGACTTCAGGGAATCTGGAGCTGTTCACTTTTACAGAAAAATTACTGTAAATTATACAGTAAAGTTTTAAGGATGGCATCAGCTTCTAAAGTTCATAGCAAGACACAACAACATTCAGCTACGGCGGTTTAGCTCCACCGTTCAGGTACAGCGGTTTAGCCCCACCGGTCTGGTTCCCATCACCACCACTGTGAGGAGCTTTTAGAGGTACGTCTGGTTCCCATCACCACCACTGTGAGGAGCTTTTAGAGGGGACGTCTGGTTCCCATCACCACCACTGTGAGGAGCTTTTAGAGGGGGACGTCTGGTTCCCATCACCACCACTGTGAGGAGCTCTGACTCGGTGAGTTCATCTAGAACGGAGCGTTTCACACCGAACCGCTCTGAATGATTCTGTTTACATCTGAACCAGGTAATAATGCAGGGATCCTGGAGGAAGGGTGGGCTTCCCCTGTAGGACAGACTTAGGTAGATATCAGCTGCTGGTGTTAGACCCCAGCTTAGCTGCCCTCCAGCCCCCTGGAGCGGAGAGAGAGGGGCTCCTGACAAAGCGGCTCACGAATCAACTGAGTCGGGCGTATGATTCAAAAGAATCGGTTCAGCAGCGCTGAGCTAATCCACGTACGAGTGGCCGTGATCACGTGTGCGGCGAGGCATCCAATGGTCGTGCAGACGGACTGTCCTGAGTTGCGAAGTCCTGTGTTTCTCTCACGGCGCTGTTTCACCAAGTTTGTACGCGGAATCAGTCGCGGACTCTTCTGGACTGTTCTGGACTGAACCGAGGCCATGGTGAGTGGTTCTGTCGTGAACGCGCTGAAAGCGCCGTGTGCGCGCCTGGGATTCGCGCAGTGCCGTGGAGGGCAGAGGAGCTATAAACAGAGGCTCAGACTGCCTCAGGCCGCCCGATCAGGAGCTCAGAGCAGGTTATAGTGTGGTCACACGGCTGGTACAGCAGCTTAGGCCTGCGGTCACTGCTGCGCCCAGGTTCTGGACTGGAGATCAGTTTGGATCATGTGAAGTAGGACCGAAAGGGGCGGGGGGACGCCCCCCATAAGAACAGTGTCGGTTTACAGCTAAACAAGCTCTAATCTGAGGTAAGAAGCCCCCTGCCTGGGGGTGAGAAGTTCCTAAACTGGGTATGAAGTCTTGTAACTGGGGTATGAAGACTCCCAACCTGGTGGTAAGAAGTTCCTAAACTGAAGTAAGAAGACCTCCATACTAGGTGAGAAGCCCCTTAACTTGGGTAAGAAGACCCCCAACCTGCTCTAAGTAGCCTCCCAACATGGTGGTAAGACTTTCCTAAACTGGGGTAAGAAGCACACCCATACTGGGTGCGAAGCCACCTGACTGGGGTAAGAAGACCCCCCAATCTTGCGCTAAGAAGCCTCCCTAACTGGGTTAAGAAGACCCCCAACCTGGGGCTGTGAAGGGTTAACCCTCCTGCTGTATTATTTATGTTAACTTCTTGTTCCCAATCTGTTTGGAATATGGATGGTTCTTCAAGGGTTCTTTAGTAAAGACAGTGGCTCTGTGTAGAACCATGACCGTTTGCATGATTAAAAGGTTCTCTGCATGGTGAAACGGTGGAGAATGTGTTGTATATGGTTCTATATAGAACTTTTCTGAAAATAGTTCTGTTGTTACAATGTCAACCCTTTTTGGTTCTGTAAAGAACCTGCTTTAAATATTGAATAAATCAACGAACTTGAACTTTGAAGAACCAACTTTTAAAGAGTTCAGTCTAAACTGCGTAAGTTAGTACTCAGTATAACACCGAGGTTTAGTGTGACTGCTTATATTAAACGGTTGACCAGCAATACACACTGTGGCCATAAGTATGTGGACACGCCTCCTACTTACTGAGTTCAGGTGTTTCACCCATTGCTAACAGGTGTATGATACGTGCTGTTATTGTGAAAGGGAAGCGTCTAGTAGGAATGACAGCTCAGCTGTGAAGCATTAGACCACACAAACTCACAGAGTGGGACCTCCGAGTGCTGAAGCACTTAAACTCATCTACCTTCTGTTCCATCACTCACTCACTGCAGAGATCCAGATTGCCTCTGGAAGCAACATCAGCAGGATGTCAGGAGCTTTACTAAAGGACCAGTCTCTGACCTCACAAATGCTCTTTTGCCTGAATGGGCACAGATTCCCACAGTCACTCTCCAACATCTTGTGGGAAGCTTCCCAGAAGAGTGGAAGCTGTTCCAGCTGCAAATGGGGACCAACTCCATATTAATGCCCACAGGCTTAGAATGGGTGTCCACCAAGCTTATATAGGTGTCTTGGTCCGGTGTCCACATACTTTTGGCCAGACTTTGTGTCTGGAGTTCTTGATAAAGTCTTTACAGTGTGTGTTTCAGGATGAGGACGGCCCCCGGTCTCTGTGCGGACCCTGTGAGGATGAGGACGGCCCCCCGTCTCTGTCCGGCCTGTGTGTGGAGTGCGTGTGCCGTAACCTGCAGGCTCTATGCAGCGTCCGCTCTGATGGCTCTCTGCAGCTCAGCTCCTGTCCAGCGTTTCCTCAGGAGCTCTCTGACCTCCTCATTCACACCATGGTCCAGCAGGGTGAGGACAGGGGCAGCGGACTTGGGGAGAGGGAATAGACAAGCTAGAGGGGTAGTAGGGGTGGGTGATGGGGCTGAAGAAGCTCCTGGTTGAATGGATGTCAGTAGGGGTGGGCAACAGCGCTGAAGAAGCTCCTGGTCAAGTGGGTGTCAGTAGGGGTGGGCAACAGGGCTGAAGAAGCTCCTTGTCAAGTGGGTGTCAGTAGGGGTGGGCAACAGGGCTGAAGAAGCTCTTGGTCAAGTGGGTGTCAGTAGGGGTGGGCAACAGGGCTGAAGAAGCTCCTGGTCAAGTGGGTGTCAGTAGGGGTGGGCGACAGGGCTGAAGAAGCTCCTGGTCAAGTGAGTGTTAGTAGGGGTGGGCAACAGGGCTGAAGAAGCTCCTGGTTGAATGGATGTCAGTAGGGGTGGGCGACAGGGCTGAAGAAGCTCCTGGTCAAGTGGGTGTCAGTAGGGGTGGGCAACAGGGCTGAAGAAGCTCCTGGTTGAATGGATGTCAGTAGGGGTGGGCGACAGCGCTGAAGAAGCTCCTGGTCAAGTGGGTGTCAGTAGGGGTGGGCAACAGGGCTGAAGAAGCTCCTTGTCAAGTGGGTGTCAGTAGGGGTGGGCAACAGGGCTGAAGAAGCTCTTGGTCAAGTGGGTGTCAGTAGGGGTGGGCAACAGGGCTGAAGAAGCTCCTGGTCAAGTGGGTGTCAGTAGGGGTGGGCGACAGGGCTGAAGAAGCTCCTGGTCAAGTGAGTGTTAGTAGGGGTGGGCAACAGGGCTGAAGAAGCTCCTGGTTGAATGGATGTCAGTAGGGGTGGGCGACAGGGCTGAAGAAGCTCCTGGTCAAGTGGGTGTCAGTAGGGGTGGGCAACAGGGCTGAAGAAGCTCCTGGTTGAATGGATGTCAGTAGGGGTGGGCGACAGGGCTGAAGAAGCTCCTGGTTGAATGGATGTCAGTAGGGGTGGGCGACAGGGCTGAAGAAACTCATGGTTGAATGGATGTCAGTAGGGGTGGGCGACAGGGCTGAAGAAGCTCCTTGTTGAATGGATGTCAGTAGGGGTGGGCGACAGGGCTGAAGAAACTCGTGGTTGAATGGATGTCAGTAGGGGTGGGTGACGGGGCTGAAGAAGCTCCTGGTTGAATGGATGTCAGTAGGGGTGGGCGACAGGGCTGAATAAGCTCCTTGTTGAATGGATGTCAGTAGGGGTGGGCGACAGGGCTGAAGAAACTCCTGGTTGAATGGATGTCAGTAGGGGTGACATCAATTTCTGAGATTTAATCATTTGGAAGAAACAAAGCCTGTAGTGCCACAAACAACAATAACAACAAAAATAATAAGACAGTTATTGCTGTTCAGCATTTTACAAATTGTGAAGTAGGACCGAAAGGGGGACGCCTCTATAAGAACACTGTCGGCTTCCAGCCAGACAAACTATAAAGGTGGTAAGAATCCCCCTACCTGGGTGTACAAAAACCCCTACCTGGGAGTCATAAGCCACACAAACAGGGTACGAAACCCCCTAATTGGGGTGCGAAGACCACCAACCTGGGTTTTACAAATTGCGCTGCACTAGATCCAGTTAAAGAGGCCAAATCATGCTGACCTTGTATTGGGACATGCTGTTAGTCTGTGTTCTGTAGGTAATGATGATCCACAATATGCTCACAGAAGAGGGCCGTGACATCATTTATCACAACAATGATAAAACAGCTTCATGTTGCCCACCCCTAGCGGTCAGCCTGATTCAAGAAAGTGAACATCTACCCCCCCTAAAATCATCCATCCCCTGATTTGAGCCGCTTCTGGGTATTTCTGCTCCCTCTCTTCACCAACCTCTGTGAGGGAATTCAGAAAACAGGTCCCACCTCAGGATAAGGGTAAGGTTATGGACCCCCAGACGCAGATGGCTAACACAGAGTGCAGCATACAGCACAGCTGCCTCACCAACACTTCAGCTAGCCAGCTAACTTAGATAGATGGAGTTCCTGATAGGGAGAGGAGAGCAGGCAACTGTTGGTCCACCGACGGCAAAGCTGGTGGTCCTCTGGTGTTTTTCTCAGCGTTTTCTGGTCGGCCCACTGGCGGTTAAACAGGGTATTAGACAAAATTCCACATAGCATCGCTAATTTAATACGTTTTCCTTCCTTCATTTCTTTCGTTATACTTTATTATTTTAGTATTTACTTTAATTACTTTAGTAAATGGTTTTAATCCAGTTCACTGTCAACAACACTTTCTATAACCGTACTGTATTTCAGGCCTAGTCATTATTTTTCCTCGCAGTTGTTTGTCTTGGGTTCTTCTTCTTCTTCTTCTTTCGGCTGCTCCCTTTAGGGGTCGCCACAGCGGATCATCTGCCTCCATCTTGCCCTATCCACTGCCTCCTCTACTTTTACACCAACCATCTCCATGTCCACCTTCACTACATCCATAAACCTTCTCTGAGGTCTACCTCTTCTCCTTCTACCCCGCAGCTCCATCTCCAACCTTCTTTGACCAATATATCCACTATTCCTCCTCAACACATGTCCAAACCATCTCAACCTGGCCTCTCTGGCTTTATCTCCAAACTGCTCCACCTTCACTGTCCCTCTGATCTGCTCATTTCTAATCTTGTCCAGCCTGGTCACTCCCAACAAAAATCTCAGCATCTTCATCTCCGCCACCTCCAGCTCAGCCTCCTGTCTTTTAGACAGAGCCACAGTCTCCAAACCAAACATCATAGCAGGACGCACTACTGTCTTGGGTTTTTTTTCAAAATAAAAGTCCTTATGCATTTAAAATCTGTTTGAGGAGATTGAAAACGAGTCAGAGCTCATATGCAGGGCAGTAATCTGAATGGCAAACAGTCAGTGGGGTGCCGACCTTATCAGGCAGTTTGTGTTGGTCATCCTCTAGTCCTTCATCAGTGGTCACAGGACGCTGCCCACAGGACGCTGCCCACAGGACGCTGCCCACAGGACGCTGCCCACAGGACGCTGCCCACAGGACACTGCCGGCTGGATATTTTTGGTTGGTGGACTATTCTCAGTCCAGCAGAGACACTGAGGTGTTTAAAAGCTCCAGCAGCACTGCTATGTCTGATCCACTCAGACCAGCGCAACACACACTAACACACCACCACATCAGTGTTACTGCAGTGCTGAGAATGATCCACCACTTAAATAGTACCTGCCCTGTGGGGGTCCATGGGGGTCCTGACCGCTGAAGAACAGGGCACAATGGGGCTATCAGAGAGTATCAGAGAAACCGATGGGTCAGAGTCTCTGTGCGGACCCTTAATAACCCCTTCTTTTTTGATCTTCTCCCCGTCTCAGGTGTGCTGGATGACCGAACCCTCGGTGTGTTCAGAGGTACTGAGTGTTTGCACCTGAAGCGAGTGAGTATCCGCTCCTGCCGTCTCTCTGCTGATGCTTTCCGCAAGGCTCTCTGCTCCCATCGCCTCAAGGAGCTAGACGCTTCCCGTCTCCGTGGCGACATCACCGTCTCTGACATCCTGCAGGTGCGGTATTTAAGTGCTGTTGTAACTGAGTCACACTATGCCTGCCTTTCCAGGTCTGTTATGGGGATCATTAGCACCGGAATTTTGATGTGTGATTCGGTAGAAAGGGCCGCATCATTTTTCAGAGCATATTTAAAGCTGAACTGTGGAATATTTTGTTGTTTAAACTGAGAGAAGTATCTTGGTAACTTTTGGTGCTCTTAAGGCACTTTTCCTCTGTGTGGTACCGGCTCGACTCGACTTGTCTCAACTCACCTTTGTTGGTTTTCCTTTAGCTTACCAAGCATTTACCAGATGTTGGTACCTGGTAAGTCAAGTCAAGAGGCTTTTATTGTCATTCCGTCAATGGGGGGCTGTATTGGAACAGTCCTTGTGGGTTTAAAAACCTGATCGCTTGCGGAATCCGGTACTTTTTTGCTTCCATTTCCATCAAGGTTCCAAGTCAATACCAAAAGGTGATGTGAAAGCACTGCAGAGTGCCGATCGGTCAGAGAGAAACTCTAAACACGTATGCTAACGTTAGCTACCAGGTCAGCGTAGCCTCCTGCGTCGCTTTGGAGCGCCAGAATCACCTCGCCGTCTGAACTCTGAGGTGGTTTTTCCCAAACTCTCTTGTTTTTGTCAGCAGTCGTTTGTCTCGCTGCCGTCAGCCTTGTTTGAACATTTGTCTCCTTCACATCTCAGCAGTTTTCTTTGGCGCCACTATGAGGGGGCGCTATACCTGCAGTGGAATCGAAGCAGCTGGTCCCAAAAGTGAGTCGAGAGAGCCGAGTCGAGCCGGATTCATGCAGTGGAAGAGCGGCTTTTTCCAGTTAGGGTGCCGGAAGTGACTTGTGTACATCTGAACGTTCTCCTAAGCTTCATCAGCTCTGTGGAGGTTTTTTGAACGAGTGTTCAGAGGATCGATTTACAGCTCGAGTTACTTTAGAGTAAGATGTTCAGACCTGGCTGCCACTCAGCAGTTAGAAGCACTAACTTTGTGCTCTTCCTCTCGCAGCGTGCCTCAAATGACTCGAGCATAATTGTAATTGCGTTTTTTCTTCTAATTCACTTTAACAATCCTGCTAAAGCCTGTCTGAGCGGCTGGATCTCAGGAATGTAATAAAGCTGTGTTTTTATCTGATGCTCTTAGTTTTCTGTTTGTGTAAAGCGCTTTGAATTGACACTGTGCATGAAAGATGCTGTACAGATAAAAACAGGCTAAAATATGGAGAGTCGTCCTGTAAAGGTCAGACCATGTGGTACGTCTTTATGTAGTAACATCACACACAGACTCCAAAAGAAGGTCCGGCTCAATGTTTTGGCCTCAAATGATCTCAGAATCAACGTCACGCTGGTGAAGATGTGACGACGGTAGTAGATAATTCACTCACTCATTCACTCATTCACCGCGTCTAGACTGAGTTCTCTTTGGTTCTCTTTCATTCATCCGATTCATTTACTCAGGGTCCAAAGCACCACCCACACTACAGAACGTTCTTCTACATGTGCAGTTACACATTTCCGCCAGAGAGGTCTCCAAATCCCCAAAACATACAATCTTACGTAGTGCACCTTTTGTATGTTTTATCAAAGCAAAATTCTTTTTTTTTTAATTTATTGTAGTACTACTATTTTCTAATTGTTATTAGTTCTTATTGTCCAGTTGGTGGAAAATGTTATGACATGAATTTGAGTTCATATTGCCCACTCCTCTGTCTCTAGGGTCTCTCATCCAATCAGCAATGCCGGCAGAGCCTCCAGAGGCTGACCTTGACTGGACTGGATCTCCTCAGCTCGAGCTCAGACCCCAGCCTGAGCTTCAGCTCACTGCGGGCTCTGCGGAGTCTCGGTGTGGCCTGGACGCAGCTGGACGACTCGGGGCTGGAGGATATCTGCTCACTCCCCATGCTGGACAGTCTGGATATATCTGGGACAGCCGTTACTGACCTGACTCCTTTGCTGAACCTGAAGACTCACCTGTATTCCCTCACTGCCCACGGCCTACATCCCCTGGACATGTCCACGGCCAGCCTCCTTTCCATCCTCTCCAATCTAGAGCAGCTCAGACACCTGGACATCTCCAACGACCGACTGGACACAGACAGCGAAATTCCTGTAAGAGACATTATTATATTCTACTAATAGTTAAATATTATTACACTTTTTAAATGAAACAGTAGAAGCCGTATCGCCCCCTACGCTTCCTGTAGTGTATTACAGTCTGTCAGAGCGACTGTGTGGATCATATTAACATTATAGAGTTTTTGAAATGAAACAGCAGAAGCCGTATCGCCCCCTACGCTTCCTGTAGTGTATTACAGTCTGTCAGAGCGACTGTGTGGATCATATGAACATTATAGAGCTTTTTAAATGAAACAATAGAAGCCGTATCGCCCCCTACGCTTCCTGTAGTGTATTACAGTCTGTCAGAGCGACTGTGTGGATCATATGAACATTATAGAGCTTTTTAAATGAAACAGTAGAAGCCGTATCGCCCCCTACGCTTCCTGTAGTGTATTACAGTCTGTCAGAGCGACTGTGTGGATCATATGAACATTATAGAGCTTTTTAAATGAAACAGTAGAAGCCGTATCGCCCCCTACGCTTCCTGTAGTGTATTACAGTCTGTCAGATTGACTGTGTGGATCATATGAACATTATAGAGCTTTTTAAATGAAACAGTAGAAGCCGTATCGCCCCCTACGCTTCCTGTAGTGTATTACAGTCTGTCAGAGTGACTGTGTGGATCATATGAACATTATAGAGCTTTTTAAATGAAACAGTAGAAGCCGTATCGCCCCCTACGCTTCCTGTAGTGTATTACAGTCTGTCAGATTGACTGTGTGGATCATATGAACATTATAGAGCTTTTTAAATGAAACAGTAGAAGCCGTATCGCCCCCTACGCTTCCTGTAGTGTATTACGGTCTGTCAGAGCGACTGTGTGGATCATATGAACATTATAGAGCTTTTTAAATGAAACAGTAGAAGCCGTATCGCCCCCTACGCTTCCTGTAGTGTATTACAGTCTGTCAGAGCGACTGTGTGGATCATATGAACATTATAGAGCTTTTTAAATGAAACAGTAGAAGCCGTATCGCCCCCTACGCTTCCTGTAGTGTATTACAGTCTGTCAGAGCGACTGTGTGGATCATATTAACATTATAGAGCTTTTTAAATGAAACAGTAGAAGCCGTATCGCCCCCTACGCTTCCTGTAGTGTATTACAGTCTGTCAGAGTGACTGTGTGGATCATATGAACATTATAGAGCTTTTTAAATGAAACAGTAGAAGCCGTATCGCCCCCTACGCTTCCTGTAGTGTATTACAGTCTGTCAGAGCGACTGTGTGGATCATATGAACATTATAGAGCTTTTTAAATGAAACAGTAGAAGCCGTATCGCCCCCTACGCTTCCTGTAGTGTATTACAGTCTGTCAGAGCGACTGTGTGGATCATATGAACATTATAGAGCTTTTTAAATGAAACAGTAGAAGCCGTATCGCCCCCTACGCTTCCTGTAGTGTATTACAGTCTGTCAGAGTGACTGTGTGGATCATATGAACATTATAGAGCTTTTTAAATGAAACAGTAGAAGCCGTATCGCCCCCTACGCTTCCTGTAGTGTATTACAGTCTGTCAGAGTGACTGTGTGGATCATATGAACATTATAGAGCTTTTTAAATGAAACAGTAGAAGCCGTATCGCCCCCTACGCTTCCTGTAGTGTATTACAGTCTGTCAGAGCGACTGTGTGGATCATATGAACATTATAGAGCTTTTTAAATGAAACAGTAGAAGCCGTATCGCCCCCTACGCTTCCTGTAGTGTATTACAGTCTGTCAGAGTGACTGTGTGGATCATATGAACATTATAGAGCTTTTTAAATGAAACGGTAGAAGCCGTATCGCCCCCTACGCTTCCTGTAGTGTATTACAGTCTGTCAGAGCGACTGTGTGGATCATATGAACATTATAGAGCTTTTTAAATGAAACAGTAGAAGCCATATCGCCCCCTACGCTTCCTGTAGTGTATTACAGTCTGTCAGAGCGACTGTGTGGATCATATGAACATTATAGAGCTTTTTAAATGAAACAGTAGAAGCCGTATCGCCCCCTACGCTTCCTGTAGTGTATTACAGTCTGTCAGAGCGACTATGTGGATCATATGAACATTATAGAGCTTTTTAAATGAAACGGTAGAAGCCGTATCGCCCCCTACGCTTCCTGTAGTGTATTACAGTCTGTCAGAGCGACTGTGTGGATCATATGAACATTATAGAGCTTTTTAAATGAAACGGTAGAAGCCGTATCGCCCCCTACGCTTCCTGTAGTGTATTACAGTCTGTCAGAGCGACTGTGTGGATCATATGAACATTATAGAGCTTTTTAAATGAAACAGTAGAAGCCGTATCGCCCCCTACGCTTCCTGTAGTGTATTACAGTCTGTCAGAGCGACTGTGTGGATCATATGAACATTATAGAGCTTTTTAAATGAAACGGTAGAAGCCGTATCGCCCCCTACGCTTCCTGTAGTGTATTACAGTCTGTCAGAGCGACTGTGTGGATCATATGAACATTATAGAGCTTTATAAATGAAACAGTAGAAGCCGTATCGCCCCCTACGCTTCCTGTAGTGTATTACAGTCTGTCAGAGCGACTGTGTGGATCATATGAACATTATAGAGCTTTTTAAATGAAACAGTAGAAGCCGTATCGCCCCCTACGCTTCCTGTAGTGTATTACAGTCTGTCAGAGCGACTGTGTGGATCATATGAACATTATAGAGGCTTTTTAAATGAAACAGTAGAAGCCGTATCGCCCCCTACGCTTCCTGTAGTGTATTACAGTCTGTCAGAGCGACTGTGTGGATCATATGAACATTATAGAGCTTTTTAAATGAAACAGTAGAAGCCGTATCGCCCCCTAAGCTTCCTGTAGTGTATTACAGTCTGTCAGAGCGACTGTGTGGATCATATGAACATTATAGAGCTTTTTAAATGAAACAGTAGAAGCCGTATCGCCCCCTACGCTTCCTGTAGTGTATTACAGTCTGTCAGAGCGACTGTGTGGATCATATGAACATTATAGAGCTTTTTAAATGAAACAGTAGAAGCCGTATCGCCCCCTACGCTTCCTGTAGTGTATTACAGTCTGTCAGAGCGACTGTGTGGATCATATGAACATTATAGAGCTTTTTAAATGAAACAGTAGAAGCCGTATCGCCCCCTACGCTTCCTGTAGTGTATTACAGTCTGTCAGAGCGACTGTGTGGATCATATGAACATTATAGAGCTTTTTAAATGAAACAGTAGAAGCCGTATCGCCCCCTACGCTTCCTGTAGTGTATTACAGTCTGTCAGAGCGACTGTGTGGATCATATGAACATTATAGAGCTTTTTAAATGAAACAGTAGAAGCTGTATCGCCCCCTACGCTTCCTGTAGTGTATTACAGTCTGTCAGAGCGACTGTGTGGATCATATGAACATTATAGAGCTTTTTAAATGAAACAGTAGAAGCCGTATCGCCCCCTACGCTTCCTGTAGTGTATTACAGTCTGTCAGAGCGACTGTGTGGATCATATGAACATTATAGAGCTTTTTAAATGAAACAGTAGAAGCCGTATCGCCCCCTACGCTTCCTGTAGTGTATTACAGTCTGTCAGAGTGACTGTGTGGATCATATGAACATTATAGAGCTTTTTAAATGAAACAGTAGAAGCCGTATCGCCCCCTATGCTTCCTGTAGTGTATTACAGTCTGTCAGAGCGACTGTGTGGATCATATGAACATTATAGAGCTTTTTAAATGAAACAGTAGAAGCCGTATCGCCCCCTATGCTTCCTGTAGTGTATTACAGTCTGTCAGAGCGACTGTGTGGATCATATGAACATTATAGAGCTTTTTAAATGAAACAGTAGAAGCCGTATCGCCCCCTACGCTTCCTGTAGTGTATTACAGTCTGTCAGAGTGACTGTGTGGATCATATGAACGTTATAGAGCTTTTTAAATGAAACAGTAGAAGCCGTATCGCCCCCTACGCTTCCTGTAGTGTATTACAGTCTGTCAGAGCGACTGTGTGGATCATATGAACGTTATAGAGCTTTTTAAATGAAACAGTAGAAGCCGTATCGCCCCCTACGCTTCCTGTAGTTTATTACAGTCTGTCAGAGCGACTGTGTGGATCATATGAACATTATAGAGCTTTTTAAATGAAGCAGTAGAAGCCGTATCGCCCCCTACGCTTCCTGTAGTGTATTACAGTCTGTCAGAGCGACTGTGTGGATCATATGAACATTATAGAGCTTTTTAAATGAAACAGTAGAAGCCGTATCGCCCCCTACGCTTCCTGTAGTGTATTACAGTCTGTCAGAGCGACTGTGTGGATCATATGAACATTATAGAGCTTTTTAAATGAAACAGTAGAAGCCGTATCGCCCCCTACGCTTCCTGTAGTGTATTACAGGCTGTCAGAGCGACTGTGTGGATCATATGAACATTATAGAGCTTTTTAAATGAAACAGTAGAAGCCGTATCGCCCCCTACGCTTCCTGTAGTGTATTACAGTCTGTCAGAGCGACTGTGTGGATCATATGAACATTATAGAGCTTTTTAAATGAAACAGTAGAAGCCGTATCGCCCCCTACGCTTCCTGTAGTGTATTACAGTCTGTCAGAGCGACTGTGTGGATCATATGAACATTATAGAGCTTTTTAAATGAAACAGTAGAAGCCGTATCGCCCCCTACGCTTCCTGTAGTGCATTACAGTCTGTCAGAGCGACTGTGTGGATCATATGAACATTATAGAGCTTTTTAAATGAAACAGTAGAAGCCGTATCGCCCCTACGCTTATAAGGCCCTACGCTTCCTGTAGTGTATTACAGTATGTCAGAGCGACTGTGTGGATCATATGAACATTATAGAGCTTTTTAAATGAAACAGTAGAAGCCGTATCGCCCCCTACGCTTCCTGTAGTGTATTACAGTCTGTCAGAGTGACTGTGTGGATCATATGAACATTATAGAGCTTTTTAAATGAAACAGTAGAAGCCGTATCGCCCCCTACGCTTCCTGTAGTGTATTACAGTCTGTCAGAGCGACTGTGTGGATCATATGATCATTATAGAGCTTTTTAAATGAAACAGTAGAAGCCGTATCGCCCCCTACGCTTCCTGTAGTGTATTACAGTCTGTCAGAGTGACTGTGTGGATCATATGAACATTATAGAGCTTTTTAAATGAAACAGTAGAAGCCGTATCGCCCCCTACGCTTCCTGTAGTGTATTACAGTCTGTCAGAGCGACTGTGTGGATCATATGAACATTATAGAGCTTTTTAAATGAAACAGTAGAAGCCGTATCGCCCCCTACGCTTCCTGTAGTGTATTACAGTCTGTCAGAGCGACTGTGTGGATCATATGAACATTATAGAGCTTTTTAAATGAAACAGTAGAAGCCGTATCGCCCCCTACGCTTCCTGTAGTGTATTACAGTCTGTCAGAGTGACTGTGTGGATCATATGAACATTATAGAGCTTTTTAAATGAAACAGTAGAAGCCATATCGCCCCCTACGCTTCCTGTAGTGTATTACAGTCTGTCAGAGCGACTGTGTGGATCATATGAACATTATAGAGCACCTATGAAAGCGACAGAGTGAGATGTGAGCAGGTTCCTCCATTACAGGCTGTGGTGCTGCAGCTGCTGGAGCGTCCGCAAATCCTCCCAGCTCTGGAGTCTCTGGACGTGTCCGGCTGGTCTGGGGTCAGCGATGCTGTGTTGAAGCCGTTTTTGGAGGCCCGGCGGGGGATGAGGTTTTTAGGTCTGCTGGCCACCGGAGCTGGAGCCTCCGACTTCCTGTCTGGAGAAGGAAATCTGAAGGTGAGGTCAGACTCACTTAAACCCGTCATATAGTTCGTCCTCCAGATGTCGCCAATCAGCTGAAACGTCTTCAGTGTCTGAATTTTACTTCTTTGGCACGGGAGCTATGAAGCTAATGTAGCTAACAAGTAAAGGAAGCTTGTGTCTCACCAGTTATCTTAAATAATAGATGAGGTTCAGATCAGGCACAGTGTTCCAGGTGGCTGCTAATGTTTTAGCTTCATCATAATGCTCCTGACTCTGTGTTTATAGATGAGTGTATCATACAGTGTCGGGAAGTCTGTTAGCGATTACTGAACAACTCCACGCGGTTTCAGACGAGTGTGATCGTAAAGAACGCTGGTCCAGGTTTCGGCCTTGTGCTCATTTAATATTTATTTTGTTTGTTTTGTTGACTGTTTTTACTTAGAAAATATAAAAAAGTGTTTATATTAGGGAGGGGCTTATATGGGACTTTAGGGCAGATGTATGTATTTTTCATGTTCATATCTGCCAATATTGAAACATGAAATGTATAAATTGTATAAAATGTATTGATCTGTAAAAGCATTAGAGAGAAATATAATATTTAATTAATATTTATAATATTAATTTAAATATAGGTCCCATTTTAATAGGTATATTTTAATGGTAAATAACTGTCGACGCCACTGTGATCATATCAGCACATTACTGTTGAGCACTGAAGGGAAGATGCATCTCTGGAAATTTGGGAATACAGTTGCTAAAAGTTTGTGCACCCCTGGTCAAGTTCCATGTTTGTTCAAATGAAAATGAACAGTGTAAAATTTGCAGTAAAGGTCCTATTTGATCGGGTTCTAGATTGATGTGTCTTATTTTCAATCAACATAAAATGCCATTAGACCAGGGGTGCTCAAACTTTTGCAGTCGACTGGGATGTAATGCAGAGAGGCTGTTTGTTTCTGTGTGGACGTCTGGCTGTAAGTTTAGGTGGCTGGAGAGTTTAATCTCACTCAGCTGTGTGAGGCTCTGAGGCGCTACAGAGAGAGAGAAGTCCTCCTGCAGAGGGCGCTGCTCCACCTCCACAACCTCACCAACCAGCTGGACATCGGCTCCCAGCCGGACGTCCTGAAGGTCAGATTTACTGTGTGCCTCTACAGTCAAATTCATTTATTATTTATTTTTATTTACTTCACCAACACCTTCATTCATAACACATACATACACATACATATCACCACGACTAAGAGACTACTGACTAATAACAAACCGCAAGACCCCGGAGGAAATGCGCTGCTGTTTGGCGTCTTCAGATATTATGCATTTAGTTTTTTACATTGGAGAGTGAACATCTTACATCTGGTCATTAGATCTGATATTTTTATTAAGCGATTTCTGTTGGGATATTATTAACTTATGTTATTTAACATATTTTATAGATTATTCAACAAACACTTTTACCAATTTTCAGTTATTTTATGTAGTGAAATGACAATTTGTTGGCAGATAATTTCACAAAATTAGCACTTAAACATTTAAAATTTTCTGCCATTGGAATAAAATCATTAAATAACATATAATTACTTACATAAAAATAAGTGTGTGTGTGTGTGTGTGTGTGTGTGTAGCTGGTGTGTGCTGGAATGCAGACACATTCAGGGTCTGTCGGCGTTCAGCTCGTATCCACAGCCTGCGTGTTCAACCTGACCAATCTTGAGCTGGCGGTGAGCATGCCCCTCAGACTGCTGGGAAATGTAGTCCAGCAGCTCATCACAACCATGAAGAACTTTCCCAACCATGAACAGGTACAAGCACTTCTCCACTCTCACTTACAGTAAATTCACTGTACAGCAACAGATCATCAAGATATTTCCCTGTCTTAATTACTAATAACTAAGATATATCAGTATTTCAATAATAATTAAGATCACAACTCGTATTAAAGTATTTCAATAGTAATTTAATTAGTAACTGAGATATTTCTGTATTTTTTTAAGGTAACTACAATAATAACTGAGATATTAATATGTTAAATATATTAATAAGTAATAACTAAGATAATAACTAAGATAGTTAAGTTTTAAAAATAACTAATATGATAACTGAGATATTCCAGTATTTTAAAAATAAATAATATAATAATTCCTATATTCCAATCTTTTAATAGTAATTGAAATAATAACTGAGAAATTTCAATACTTAAATAGTAAATAAGATAATAAATGAGATTTCAGTATTTCAATAGTAACTAAAATAATAACAGAAATGTCTATATTACAGTAGTAACTAAGATAACAGATATTTTAACAATAGCTAAGATGAAACTGAGAGATTCCAGTTTTTCAATAGTAATTAAGATTAAAACTGAGGTTTTTCTGTATTTTAATAATAAGTAAAATAATAACTATGATAATTCAGTATTTTAATAGTAACGGAAAGAACAACTGAGTAATGTCAGTATTTCAATAGTAACTAAAATAATAACTGAGATATTTAAGTATTTCAGTCATAATAAGGACAATAACTAGCAGCAGATAATAACAAACTTTTCAGTATTTTAGTAGTAACTAGTAACAGATAATAAGTAAAATATTTATAATAATAACATTTACACCTTTCAATAATAGCTAGTTACAGAATAATAACAGCAGATATTATTTACTATGACTCAACATTGAAATAAGACATTTCAATAATAAGAAATAAAATACTATTTTAATATCTTAATAATAAATACTAGCAGTTTAGTGTACTAGTGTTTAGATCCAGATAATGATAACTAAATTAAAACCTCTATGTGTTTAGATCCAGAAGATAATAACTAAAAACCTGAATGTGTTTAGATCCTGAAGATAATAACTAAAAATCTGAATATGTGTTTAGATCCAGAAGATAATAACTAAAAACCTGAATATGTGTTTAGATCCAGAAGATAATAACTAAAAACCTGAATATGTGTTTAGATCTTGAAGATAATCACTAAATTAAAACCTGAATGTGTTTAGATCCAGAAGAATTGCCTGCTGGCCTTGTGTAGTGACCACATTCTTCAGACTGTTCCCTTCAACAGGTCAGTAGTGTTTGGCTCAAGATTCTAACTTCATATTTAATAACTGAATAAAAGAACTGTAGAATTTATTTACAGTGCCCTCCATAATTATTGGCACCCCTGGTTAAGATGTGTCAAAAGCCTTAAAATAAATTCAGTTTTTATTGTGGAAACATACTGTCACACTGAAAATTGTAGAAAAATGTAACCTTTAACTCAAGTAGAGTTTTAGGGGGAAAATAAAATACCTGACTAAGAAATAATTTTTCTTCATAAAATCACCTGTTCCACAATTATTGGCACCCCTAACAATTCTTAGGAAATAAATGTAATTAAAGAATTTCTGTCACTTCTACAGTAGTTTACGAAGTTAATCAAAGTATGTAGGAACATTTAATTAGCAATTCACAACTTCCTGTTTCCCTGGGGTATAATTATGACGTGACACAGAGGCCATTTCTCTTCAACATGGGAAAGACAAAGGAACATAGCATTCAAGTAAGGCAGATGTGTGTTGACCTTCACAGGTCAGGCAATGGCTACAAGAAAATAGCCACTCACCTACACCTGTCCGTATCTACTGTCAGAGGAATTATTAAGAAGTTTAAAACAACTGGAACAGTGGTAAACAAGTCTGGACGAGGACGCAAGTTTATTTTGCCACCACGCACAGTGAGGAGGATGATAAGAGAAATAAAAAGTTCTCCAAAGCTCACTGTTACGGAACTGCAACAAATGGTAGCATCTTGGGGTCACGAAGTCTCCAAAACAACCATCAGACGCTATCTACACGCCAACAAGCTGTTTGGGAGGCATGCACGGAAAAAACCTTTTCTCACTCACAATCATAAACGTAAACGTTTGGAGTTTGCTAAGCAGTACTGGGACTTCAACTGGGACCGTGTGCTTTGGTCAGATGAAACAAAGATAGAGCTTTTTGGCAACAAATGCTGTAAGTGGGTCTGGCGTAACACAAGAGCTGAGTATGCAGAAAAGCACCTCATGCCCACTGTGAAATACGGGGGAGGATCAGTGATGCTGTGGGCCTGCTTTTCTTCCAAAGGCCCAGGGAACCTTGTTAGGGTGCATGGCATCATGAATGCTTTGAAATACCAGGACATTTTAAAACAAAATCTGGTGGCTTCTGCCCGAAAGCTGAAGATGGGTCGTCACTGGGTCTTTCAGCAAGATAATGACCCTAAACATATGGCAAGATCTACACAGAAATGGTTGACCACACACAGAATCAAGCTCCTCCCATGGCCATCTCAGTCCCCAGACCTTAACCCCATTGAAAACCTGTGGGGTGAGCTGAAGAGGAGAGTGCAGAGGAGAGGACCCAGGTCGCTGGATGATTTAGAGAGATTGTGCAAAGAGGAATGGTCGAAGATTCCTCTTTCTGTGTTCTCCCATCTTGTGAAACATTATAGGAGAAGATTAGGTGCTGTTTTGTTGGCAAAGGGGGGTTGTACAAAGTATTAACATCAGGGGTGCTAATAATTGTGGCACACATTATTTGATGTTAAACAATTATTTCTTAATGTGGGATTTTTTTCCTACTGAATAAATGCACTTGAGATAAAGGTTGGATTTTGCTCTTTTTTCCATCGTGGTCCTATATTATTTAAAAAAACCCTCAATTTATTAGAAGCTAAAGAACACATCTTAACCAGGGGTGCCAATAATTATGGAGGGCACTGTACAGTACACTTCATAAGAAGACCAGATATGTTGTAATGCATCCTGTGATATGGGGAATAAATACCTGTAACTGAAATATGTGATGTTTTTCAGTGTGGAGATAGTTGAAGGCCCAAGTTGCTCCAGTGCATGAAGTAAATGTTCATCGTAGTTTGGCTTCATTTGTTAGTTAAACACGTACTAAACCACAATATAATCCATAATGACATATTCAAGCTTTTATCATCAACAGTGAAAAAGTGTGTAACTTTTCTTATGAATCCTGAATTCATTATGCTTTATAAATGCATTTATAATGTGCTGCATGGCAAACACTATACCTTATGATGCCTAGCATAAGCTTACATGATTGCTTATACGTCGTTACAGGTACGTGTGTAACACCTTATTATAAAACCATATGTCAGGTTTCACAACACACAATATGAGCTTGTAAGAACCATTTAAACATGGATGCTTGTTGTATAACAGGATATATTCTGCCTCACAGCAGATTGAGGTACATCCTGGTAAACATTTGTTGGGTTATAATCACTTTCGCCTCCAACAGCTATGAACCTGACTTTATGACTTTAAAATGTTATGTAGACAACAGTTAGTTCCAGTCACACAAGCTGATTGGTTGAGAGGCGTTCTAACCCAGCTGCTGTTTCACCATAACATCACCGATTTTTCACAAACACCATCACTCAGCTGAGACTTTAACGGCTGTAGGAGGCGCTCAAGCCATTTAAACATTTTTACTTCTTACTTTGCCACAAACAGAAAACGGACCCTGTTAAGACCACATCTGACCGACAGCCGATTTGGTCCGACTCTGAAGACGAGACGACAATAAATTCCTAAACTGTCGTCACCACTGAGCAGCTTTTCAGTCGGCAGCTGTGACAGAAGAACAGCTGAACAACCTGGAATCAGCCAGAAATGAACCCAACACCATTCGCCAAACTAAACGGGCTGTAAGAAGCTTTACAGACCGGCTGGAACAAAACAACATTAATACTGATCTGGAGAAACTGACCAAACTGAGCTGAACCTGATATTGGGTCAGTTTTACGGCTCAGTCTGATTTGGTCCGACTCTGAAGATCAGACACGTCTGGCGAATGGTGTTGGGTTCATTTCTGGCTGATTCCAGGTTGTTCAGCTGTTCTTCTGTCACAGCTGCCGACTGAAAAGCTGCTCAGTGGAGACGACAGTTTGGGAATTTAGTGTAAGGAGCTGGAGAACGAACTGCCGGCTGAGCGGCGAGTGGGCGGAGCTCGTTACTCTGACGTAGTAACGAGCTGCTCGTTAAGGAGCTGTAATTAGGAGGAAGGAGCTGAACATTAAAACATATTAAAGCCGCGTTCACGGCCAGTTTATTCATTTCTTACTGTATTTATTTAACTGCTGTATTAAAGCAGTAGAGCACTCGAGGAGGGAGTTACCACCAATAACATCACGGCTGGGATGATCTACGGACACCAGATCACAGTATGTAATTATGTATGTATGTAACTACTTAAGGGTAATTATTAACAGCCTCATGATAAATGCTATTTAATGCTCTATAAATGCATTTATTTGCATTATGAATACATAATTCATAGTGTTACTGAAGTTTTTCATTATATGGCTAAAATGAAAGCCATGCCTAATTTTTTTAGACATATCTCAGAAAATAATAAAGATAGAAGCTTAAAGTTTTGCGCGCACTATAGTGGGCACATGGACATCATTCTCTGGTCAGTCAGGGGTTTGATGATTCCGCCCAGACTGACCTGCATGTGTTTTTGTCAGGTATGAGGCCGCTAAGCAGGTGATGACGTGTCTGAGCCTGTATGAAGATCAGACTCTACAGAGGATGTCCGTGGCTGTCGTCTCCTTACTGGTGTCCAAGGTAAGGGGCATGTTAAGGGCTGGAGAGATGCATATGACTCAAAAGCTCTTATTTTGTCGCTCCGATTTAAGAGTAAACTATAAATACAGAAAGGAGGCTGAAAAGATTGTTGTGAACCTCCCTCTGACTCTCTGCAGCTGAGCGTGGAGGAGATCGGCCACCTGGGGGCAGAAGAGTTCATCATAAAGGTCAGAGCTCAACATCCTCACCATCACGTTTAACCTCTGATTGTAGGGAGACTCTTTCACCCTCAGACACATAAGGAGTGACAAATTAATGTTTTTATTTCATTTAATTTAATGATTACAATAAAGTAAACAAAACAAATAAAGAAAGTAAATGCAGTGTGCAGTGTTGGGAACCGTGGGAACCCTCAGGGTGTTCTAGGTCATTTCAGGAGCTAAAGCAATAGGTACCTGTCGTTTGTAATTCATTTTCATTTAATAGATTATCCTGCTTGTTATTTTTAAGCTCTAAGTATTGTGTAACAATACTTTTGTGTGGTTGGTTAGTGTAGTGGGTAACATCTCTGCCTTCTACACTGTAGACTGGGGTTCAATCCCCGCCTGGGTAAACACCCTACACTATACCAATAAGAGTCCTTGGGCAAGACTCCTAACACCACCTTGGCCTACCTGTGTAAAGCAATTACAAATTGTAAGTCGCTCTGGATAAGTCAGCCAAATGCCATAAATGTAAATGTAAATGTAACAGCTTGAACTGATGACAACACTCACTACCAGTTCAGACACTATACGTTGATGCAGTTGAATTGATCAGGAATGAAAAATGACAGACAGACAGACACTTTATTGATCCCGAAGGAGATGTAGCAGCCAGTAGCAGACACACAACACAGGACAGTCATAGTAGTAAGGGTGAAAACATATGACAGGAAGAATAGATATAAAACTCCTCTCTACAGGCAGATATACAACTAGAAAAATACAACAATCTGTAATAAGATCTATAACCTGAGTTGGAAGACGCAGTGATGACTTTAGCAGGAGGTACTACTGCCTACAGTACTGCCTAAACACATGCAGATGTCTACAGGTAGCAGTGTGGAACGTCCAGATGGGCAAGGTACGCGATAGGGGCTGCAGAACGTGCAGTATGTACAGGAAGGTGTTCAGATGGATAGAGAAACACAAGATTAAGCCTGAGATGTAAACCTATGGTGATTCATGATTTAACATGATCCAGATTCAGTCCTCATCCATCCTGTTTCCTCTTCTCCGCTGGTCCCCCTGGGAAGAGTTGAAGAGCCTGATGGCTCTGGGGACAAAGGATCTCCTGAATCTGTGGGTTGAGCAGCTCTGTGACAGCAACCTGCCACTAAACCTGCTCCTCCTGTCCATGATGATGGTGTGCAGTGGGTGGCCATCATCCTCCATAATGGAGAGCAGTTTGTGTAATGTCCTCCTCTCAGCCACCTTGACCACAGTGTCCAGTTACACACTGACCACTGACCCCGCTCACCTGACCAGCTTGACCAGCCGCAACTCGTCTCTCCTTTTTATGCTTCCTCCCCAGCACACCACAGCATAGAAAAGACAGCTGGCAACCATGGTCTGATAGAACATCTGCAGGAGCTTCCTGTAGAAGTTAAATGACCGCAGCTTCCTCGGGAAGTAGAGCCGGTTTCACCCTTTCCTGTACAGGATGTCTGTGTTGTTTCTACGCTCACTGTCCACTTTATCAGCTCCACTTACTGTATAGTTCCACTCTGTAGTTCTACAGTTACAGACTGTAGTCCATCTGTTTCTCTGATACTCTGTTACCCTGTTCTTCAGTGGTCAGGACCCCCATGGACCCTCACAGAGCAGGTACTATTTGGGTGGTGGATCATTCTCAGCACTGGAGTAACACTGATGTGGTTCTGGTGTGTTGTGCTGGTATGAGTGGATCAGACACAGCAGTGCTACCAAGTCCCTGTAGCTCGTAACTTTAGTACTGCAGCTCAGTTAGTAAACAACCAAAAATACAGATATTTTCTACTAAGGCAGATGTTATTATAGCTAACATTTGTTGTTCAGGTTGCAGGTAAAAATGCTGTATAGAGTAAGTTTTGTTCTTTACAGACTTGAGAATAACACAGAAAAGTCAGTAGGAAACAATAAAAAATAACTGATATAACAGTATAAATCAACAAAGCAACTTAAACAAGACTTAATAAAACAAAAATAACACAAACACAACCATAACAATAACAAAACAATCAAAAACAAACAACTAGAAACAATAAATAAAAATAATTAGAAACAGAGCAAGAATAAGAGCACCGAGTCTCATTGATGACATCATGTGTCCTTGTTAGAAGTGGAATGACCAATCAGATTAATGTGGCGTAATTTTCTGACCCTAATCTGGCTTTTAAGTTTGTACCGAGGTGCAGGTTTGGGAGATTGTTACATTAATGTGAAAGTGTTATATTAGTTTTAGATTGTCTGTCTGATCTTTGGCCGAGGACTGATGAACCACTGTCCACTGAGCACTGCGGCAGATGAAGGAGTTGGAGAACAAACTGACAGACGGAGAAATTAACAGTCAAATGAACAAACCCGGCTAAAGTGGAGCTGTTATTTCTGACCTACAGCAGTTGCTGAGTATTGTCCAGCAGAGGGCGTCAGTGGGAGCGGTGGACTCCACGCTAAAGTTCGCTCTGAGCGCTCTGTGGAACCTCACTGACGAAACTCCAAAGGCCTGCAGAATATTCCTGCAGAACCAGGGACTGGAGCTCTATACAGAACTACTGGAGGTACACACACACACACACACACACATATACACCCACACACACATATATATATACACACACACACACCTATACATACATACATACATACATACATACATACAAACACACACACGCAAACACCTACACACACACACACACACACACACACAAACACCTATACATACACACAAACACCTATACATACACACACAGCTAGCTACAAATTTTGGAAAAGTAGCTACAAAGTAATACTAGTTACAAAGCTAACTACTAATTTAGTAGCTCTCCCATCCCTGCCAGTGTACAGTTTAAGAGCAAGTGGCGACACTAGAACATTCCTGATCAATGAAGTTGTCCACAGCAGCTGCAAATGGCAGAGTATGAGGCAACATGCTATTTTTGATGCTCACAGGGACTTTTTGACTTTGTTTCTGAGCTACTGAACTGTTGTAGAGTTGCGTTCGTCAGTATCTTACATGGTAGCTGGGAAATAGTTGATGCTTTGAGCGAATGGCGAACTATTTACCAGCTACCATGTAAGGACAGAAGTTGAGCTTTACTCAAGATTATGTTGACCAAATAAGCACTTATGAAGTAAACATGACGACACAATGTCATCGAAACAGCACAACTCAGTTTCACTGACCTGCATGCATTAATGAATAAAACTGATTAAATCCGACACCAGAGCGACTTCATTGTCCTGCGTTTTAACTGATCCCAAAGTGTTCTGTGAACACAGCCTGACAGAAGCCCATTTTCACACATTTCTTTGCTCTGCAATGTGTGAGAGGAACCTCATTCATGATGTGGAGAGAAGGAGGATCTTTATGACTCTTTCAGTAAATCGTATTACGATGTCAACAGAAAGGAAACCATTTGGAGAGTCTGGGAGTTTATGTGACTGATCTGGTTGATAAGGATACCTAGTGAGTTCGCTAAGTAGATTTAGCTCATAAGTTTTCCTATTAGTATAGTTTTTCAAACATTTTGGTTTCTGCTCTTGACTGCATTTGGTCACACTCATAAGACACATTGTGTGGACATTTGAATTGGATATTTGCACTGAAATCGACTGTCTGTGTGTCTTTTGTGCTCTGCAGACATATTTCTTTGATTCCAGTGTCCAGCAGAAAGTTTTGGGTCTGTTGGTGAGTTTCACTCTCACAAAGTGCATCACTCCTCCCTTACACCTGCAGTACACCTGCTACTTACCTCCCTTAGACCTGCCACACATCTGCAGTACACCTGCTACTTACCTCCCTTAGACCTGCCACACATCTGCAGTACACCTGCTACTTACCTCCCTTAGACGTGCCACACATCTGCAGTACACCTGCTACTTACCTCCCTTAGACCTGCTGCACACCTGCAGTACACCTGCTACTTACCTCCCTTAGACCTGCTGCACACCTGCAGCACACCTGCTACTTACCTCCCTTAGACCTGCCACACATCTGCAGTACACCTGCTACTTACCTCCCTTAGACCTGCCACACATCTGCAGTACACCTGCTACTTACCTCCCTTAGACCTGCCACACATCTGCAGTACACCTGCTACTTACCTCCCTTAGACCTGCCACACATCTGCAGTACACCTGCTACTTACCTCCCTTAGACCTGCAGCTTGTCTGCAGCACACCTGCTACTTACCTCCCTTAGATCTGCCACACTTCTGCAGTACACCTGCTACTTACCTCCCTTAGACCTGCCACACATCTGCAGTACACCTGCTACTTACCTCCCTTAGACCTGCCACACATCTGCAGTACACCTGCTACTTACCTCCCTTAGACCTGCCACACATCTGCAGTACACCTGCTACTTACCTCCCTTAGACCTGCCACACATCTGCAGTACACCTGCTACTTACCTCCCTTAGACCTGCAGCTTGTCTGCAGCACACCTGCTACTTACCTCCCTT
Organism: Pygocentrus nattereri; assembly: GCF_015220715.1. Taxonomy (NCBI): domain Eukaryota; kingdom Metazoa; phylum Chordata; class Actinopteri; order Characiformes; family Serrasalmidae; genus Pygocentrus; species Pygocentrus nattereri. The sequence continues at coordinate 2,553,324 of NC_051212.1, forward strand.
AGATCTGCCACACTTCTGCAGTACACCTGCTACTTACCTCCCTTAGACCTGCCACACATCTGCAGTACACCTACTACTTACCACCCTTAGACCTGCCACACATCTGCAGTACACCTACTACATACCTCCCTTAGACCTGCCACACATCTGCAGTACACCTACTACTTACCACCCTTAGACGTGCCACACTTCTGCAGTACACCTGCTACTTGCCTCCCTTAGACGTGCCACACATCTGCAGTACACCTGCTACTTGCCTCCCTTAGACCTGCCACACATCTGCAGTACACCTGCTACTTACCTCCCTTAGACCTGCCACACATCTGCAGTACACCTACTACATACCTCCCTTAGACCTGCCACACATCTGCAGTACACCTGCTACGTACCTCCCTTAGACCTGCCACACATCTGCAGTACACCTGCTACGTACCTCCCTTAGACCTGCCACACATCTGCAGTACACCTGCTACGTACCTCCCTTAGACCTGCCACACATCTGCAGTACACCTGCTACGTACCTCCCTTAGACCTGCCACACATCTGCAGTACACCTGCTACGTACCTCCCTTAGACCTGCCACACATCTGCAGTACACCTGCTACGTACCTCCCTTAGACCTGCCACACATCTGCAGTACACCTGCTACGTACCTCCCTTAGACCTGCCACACATCTGCAGTACACCTGCTACGTACCTCCCTTAGACCTGCCACACATCTGCAGTACACCTGCTACGTACCTCCCTTAGACCTGCCACACATCTGCAGTACACCTGCTACGTACCTCCCTTAGACCTGCCACACATCTGCAGTACACCTGCTACGTACCTCCCTTAGACCTGCCACACATCTGCAGTACACCTGCTACTTACCTCCCTTAGACCTGCCACACATCTGCAGTACACCTACTACTTACCTCCCTTAGACCTGCCACACATCTGCAGTACACCTGCTACTTACCTCCCTTAGACCTGCCACACATCTGCAGTACACCTGCTACTTACCTCCCTTAGACCTGCAGCTTGTCTGCAGCACACCTGCTACTTACCTCCCTTAGATCTGCCACACTTCTGCAGTACACCTGCTACTTACCTCCCTTAGACCTGCCACACATCTGCAGTACACCTGCTACTTACCTCCCTTAGACCTGCCACACATCTGCAGTACACCTGCTACTTACCACCCTTAGACCTGCCACACATCTGCAGTACACCTACTACATACCTCCCTTAGACCTGCCACACATCTGCAGTACACCTGCTACTTACCTCCCTTAGACCTGCCACACATCTGCAGTACACCTACTACTTACCTCCCTTAGACCTGCCACACATCTGCAGTACACCTGCTACGTACCTCCCTTAGACCTGCCACACATCTGCAGTACACCTGCTATTTACCTCCCTTAGACCTGCAGCTTGTCTGCAGCACACCTGCAGTACATCTATAATGCTTGTGCTATTTATCTCCCTTATATCTGCAGCACACCTGAAGTATTAGTGGGTAACACCTCTACCTTCTACACTGTAGACAGGGGTTAAATCCCCCACTTGAGCAAGCACCCTACACTATACCAATAAGAGTCCTTGGGCAAGACTCCTAACACGGCCTTCATTTACCTGTGTACAAATCATCAAGTTGTGTGTTACTCTGGATTGTGATGAATATAGCGGCAATCTTCGGGGTCCAAGCATTTTTCACTATTAGGGCTTACTGGAATTACTGTGTGTTTGTGTAGAATAACATGGCAGAGGTGGAGGATCTGCGTGAGTGGCTGATGGAGGAGGATCTACTGAAATATATTCTGGCTCTGCTGCACAGTCCAGTTGTAGAAGTGGGGGTCAGCTACTTCGCTGGGGGAGTTCTGGCCAATCTGACATCCAGCAGACGGCCTGAGTGGAGACTAGATGCCGAGCTCCGCAACACCATCCTCAACAAACTGGTATTGGGGAATTATACTTATAAATAAAAAAATCTCCACAAAGATCAGGAAACCTCCACTGGTCACATTGTGTTGTAAGAAACTACATAAAGTCTTACAGCTTGGCTGTATTGACTTGGGATTAGCCTGTCTTGACTCTGATTGCCTGTCTTAACTTTAGACTAGCATATCTCGGTTTGGCCATAAACTAGACTCATCCGTGTTGATTTGGGACTAGCCTGTCTCGATTTAGACCCACCTGTCTTGACTCGGGATTAGTCTTGTAGCTAAAGTGGTTAACTAAGGCAAGTAAAGCATATTTTAGTCATCAAGCATGTCTTGCCTTACTACGTTTGGGTTAAGGGTGGTGAATTGTGTACATTTTATTTGTTATATGATCTATTAGGTTTATATCTGTGAGTTGTAGCCACAGGGAAATGTTTAAAACCATGCCTTAAGAATGAAGTCTCATCACTTTTTATTTATTAATATTTTTGTTTATGTACAGCATTCCTCAGTGATATCATGGACTCCTCCGGATCATGAAATGGTTTCCTACCGGTAAGTGTGTGCATTTGTTCAAGGGATTGTGCGTTTGGTACAAACTTTACTTTTTATTCTGGTCTCTCTATCTAGCAATTAAGAGTAGCAGAGAACTACAAATCTGACCTAATGAATTACTTGTCATGTATCAGTAGCTATAACTCAACCTTATGTTTCCTGGTTAAGTCATTTTAATTAAAAGTTACTTTTACCACAGTAGTATGAATAATGTATCAATATTAGTGGACTGGGCACTGAACTTTTGTTGTTTTTCCCAGTTTTTCTTACTATTCTTCTCTCAAATACTTTAAGTCATGGAGGCATAAAACATGGTACATAAGTCGTAGACCTACTACCTCCTACTATTCAGGGGAGCAAGGTGAGCCCAATTGGCCTGAAAAGCGTACTACAGCGCAGCATATTATGTTCTGTCCCATAAATCCTACACCATGAGGCATAAAGACAAAATTATTGTATATAATATACTTTACCACTGCTTTACGTCGAAGCAGTCATCAAAGATCAAGAGTGCTGTAAACTAATTTCTACAGTCACCTAAAGTGCTTGGATCCCTATGATTGCTGCTGGTGGCTAGGTTTCTCTCTTTCTTTATCAGGTCGTTCCAGCCCTTCTACCCTCTCCTTGATTGTTCTCAGCCATCTGGAGTGCAGCTCTGGGCTCTGTGGGGCATCCAGCTTGTTGTTCGGCAAAGCGGTGAGAGAGAAGAAGAGAAAAGGTTGAGAGAGAAAGACTGAAAACATGCTGTTACGTGTGTGTGTGTGTGTGTGTGTGTGTGTGTGTGTGTGTGTGTGTGTGTGTGTATATATATATATAAGACGAACTCTGAACATCTCAGCATAACTAGAAACAAACCTTGTGCATTAATACAGTCAACCAGGTGAGACCATATGGACTAATCACAGTCAGGGGAGGTCTCAGAACAAACAAGGCAGTGATGAGAACCACAGTGTATATATGTATATATATGTGTGTGTGTGTGTGTGTGTGTGCGCGCTTGCAGTGTCTGATTACAGCACTTTGCTGGAAAATGAAGGAGGTTTACATAAACTGAGAGATTTGATCTCTGACCCCAGCATCCACACAGACGTTCACTCACTCGCCTTGAACATACTCTGCCTGGTGGAGACTCAACAGAACTGCAGGTAATATAACACAATTTATTAATTCATAATAAACTCAAAAATTACATCTTTCATTCATTCATTCATAACATACTCTTTTTGTACATACTCCACCTGATGGAAACACAACAGAACTGCAGGTAACATTACATCAGTCATTCATTCATTTTCTTATTAAGTAACTCCCTCATTTATTTATTTGTTTATGCATGTATTATGTGTTCATTTATGCACGCACTCATAAATCTGTTCATTCTTTGATTCATTCAAAATGCACCCACCTTTACATATTCCTGGTGGACACACGACAGAACTGTAGGTAAGATTACATCTCTCAATCGATTAGTCACTTCTTTAATTCATGCACATTTATTCATTGATTCACTCACTCATTCATTCCTCCCTCTGTTCACTCGTTCAGTAAATACAATATTGTAGGTGTAATGTCCAGGCAGCCTGCTAGGCCACCTCTGGCCGCTTGGAGGGGCCGGAGAGCCACGAATGATTAAAAAGACCTGAGCGAAAGCAGCTGTGGGCACCTGATTTGAGGGGTACTTGCATGCTGCTCAGCGCTCAGTCTTGAGTTCATGTAGCTACAAGCACATTGCTCTCAGCCGGAACTCTCAGTATCTGTCTTAAATTTCAAGTATCTGATTTTCTTTAGTTGTTCACCAGTGTAAATATTTAAAAAAAAACCTGTGTCTCACTTACCAAGATTAGGGAGAGGTGAGGTTTCAGTTTTGGGGTTTCTAAGTTTGGGTCATCTTTTTAAGTCATTAGAGGCAGGTCTGAGTAAATGAGACAGTGATTAGGGCCAATCGCAGTCAGGGGGAGGTCTCAGAACAAACGAGGCAGTGATCTCAGGACCCATCACAGTCAGGAGGAGGTCTGAGAACAAACGAGGTGGCCTGTAGACAGGTCAGAAAATAAGCGAGGATGTGATTAGGAATGATCCCAATCAAACTACTGTGTTGTTTTGTCTAAAAAAGACATTTTAATTTTAATTACACTGTAAACTGAACTCCAGAATAACTAACACGGTGATTGAGGGTTCGACCCACAATCGACCCCCCTCACACTTGAGGCCATCTTATGAACTTAGTGTTGCATATGTATGACAGTTCATAAAGGTGTTCTATATTGATAATGTGTGTAAATGTATGCGGTCTGTATGAAGCATAGCGAGTTTGTTTTTATTGCACTCTGCAGTAATCAAAACAGTTCTAAAGCTAGTCCATTAGGTTCTGTGTACAGTTCTACCTGTTACCCCTGTCTCTCCTGTGTTGTCGCCTTGTGGATGCAGATTGTGTCTTTGGTTCTTCTTCTCTTTTTCTTCCCAACGCTCTAACTGACCTCCCTCCCTCTCTCTCTCATCTGTCCAGCTGAGGGACCCTGTGTCAGGTGGAGGTCCAGGTTTGCAGTGTCTGGAGCCGAATGGTTCTTTTGGTGCCGAGTTTACAGCACATGAAGGGATCGAGCATGAAGTTTAACCCATTAATGTCTGTGTGAGAAATGTTACATGTTTTTAGTCTGTATGTTTTATTACTTAATTTATTGTTATTTAAATTTAATTGTGAACCAAAGGACGACGATTACACAATCATGAAAAAGTCAAAAAGGTACAGTTATATAATCATCGGGGGTTTAACTGACCCCAACCCCTAGACCATTGAGAACATGATCTGTGGTGTTTTTCCTCATGGACATGAACAGATTTCAAACAGTAGATTTTAATGTAAAAAGATTTACAGAGCTTTAAGCTTTCGTTTTGTACTAGAATCTCATGTTTGTGTTTTAAATATGAAAATTTAGCCGTATCACACACATTCACTGTGTTACCTTTTAAAACAAGAATAAAAAATGCTGTTAGTGTGTTACACGAGCTATTATCACAGTCAGTGACGTCAACATGTTTCCCTGAAAGGGCAGAAAAAACTGGTCACTAAACTCAACAGAAGCGAATGGGCTTCATAAACTGCAGGACACAGATGAAGGAAGCTGAGACAGATTAGCCTAAAAACCACTGAAGTACTGCTTTAATTTCAGATGCGTTTCTGCTGAGTCAGCGCTGCTTTCGGCTGTGTGGTCTTATTTGTTGGAAGATGAATTCAATTCAGTTGAACTTCATTGTCATTATGGATATATGGGGGTACAGTATAATGAAACACATTCAGGCTATTTGTTCTGTACAAAGTTGAATGTGCTGACAACAAAATCACACAATCTGTAAATACTGTAAATAAAAAATCTGTAATAACGCGTGTGAGTGTGTATAGATATGTATATAAAGAGAAACAGCAGCTGTAATAACGCGTGTAAGTGTTTATAGAGATATATATATATATATATATATATAAAGAGAAACAGCAGCTGTAATAACGCGTGTGAGTGTGTATAGATATATATATATATATATATATATATATAAAGAGAAACAGCAGCTGTAATAACGCGTGTGAGTGTGTATAGATATGTATATAAAGAGAAACAGCAGCTGTAATAACGCGTGTGAGTGTGTATATATATATATATATATATATATATATATATATATATATATATATATATATATAAAAAGAGAAACAGCAGCTGTAATAACGTGTGTAAGTGTGTATAGATATATATATAAAGAGAAACAGCAGCTGTAATAATGCGTGTAAGTGTGTATAGATATATATATATATAAAGAGAAACAGCAGCTGTAATAACGCGTGTGAGTGTGTATAGATATATATATAAAGAGAAACAGCAGCTGTAATAACGCGTGTGAGTGTGTATAGATATATATATAAAGAGAAACAGCAGCTGTAATAACGCGTGTAAGTGTGTATAGATATATATATAAAGAGAAACAGCAGCTGTAATAACACGTGTAAGTGTGTATAGATATATATATATATATATATATATATATATAAATATATAAAGAGAAACAGCAGCTGTAATAACGCGTGTGAGTGTGTATAGATAAATATATAAAGAGAAACAGCAGCTGTAATAACGCGTGTAAGTGTGTATAGATATATATATATATAAAGAGAAACAGCAGCTGTAATAATGCGTGTAAGTGTGTATAGATATATATATATAAAGAGAAACAGCAGCTGTAATAACGCGTGTGAGTGTGTATAGATATATATATAAAGAGAAACAGCAGCTGTAATCACGCGTGTGAGTGTGTATATATATATATAAAGAGAAACAGCAGCTGTAATAACGCGTGTGAGTGTGTATAGATATGTATATAAAGAGAAACAGCAGCTGTAATAACGCGTGTGAGTGTGTATAGATATATATATAAAGAGAAACAGCAGCTGTAATAACGCGTGTAAGTGTGTATAGATATGTATATAAAGAGAAACAGCAGCTGTAATAACGCGTGTAAGTGTGTATATATATATATATATATATAAAGAGAAACAGCAGCTGTAATAATGCGTGTAAGTGTTTATAGATATATATATAAAGAGAAACAGCAGCTGTAATAACGCGTGTGAGTGTTTATAGATATATGTATATAAAGAGAAACAGCAGCTGTAATAATGCGTGTGAGTGTTTATAGATATATATATAAAGAGAAACAGCAGCTGTAATAACGTGTGTAAGTGTGTATAGATATATATATAAAGAGAAACAGCAGCTGTAATAACGCATGTAAGTGTGTATAGATAAATATATAAAGAGAAACAGCAGCTGTAATAACGCGTGTAAGTGTGTATATATATATATATATATATATATAAAAAGAGAAACAGCAGCTGTAATAACGTGTGTAAGTGTGTATAGATATATATATAAAGAGAAACAGCAGCTGTAATAATGCGTGTAAGTGTGTATAGATATATATATATATAAAGAGAAACAGCAGCTGTAATAACGCGTGTGAGTGTGTATAGATATATATATAAAGAGAAACAGCAGCTGTAATAACGCGTGTGAGTGTGTATAGATATATATATATAAAGAGAAACAGCAGCTGTAATAACGCGTGTAAGTGTGTATAGATATATATATAAAGAGAAACAGCAGCTGTAATAACACGTGTAAGTGTGTATAGATATATATATATATATATATAAATATATAAAGAGAAACAGCAGCTGTAATAACGCGTGTGAGTGTGTATAGATAAATATATAAAGAGAAACAGCAGCTGTAATAACGCGTGTAAGTGTGTATAGATATATATATATAAAGAGAAACAGCAGCTGTAATAATGCGTGTAAGTGTGTATAGATATATATATATAAAGAGAAACAGCAGCTGTAATAACGCGTGTGAGTGTGTATAGATATATATATAAAGAGAAACAGCAGCTGTAATAACGCGTGTAAGTGTGTATAGATATGTATATAAAGAGAAACAGCAGCTGTAATAACATGTGTAAGTGTGTATATATATATATATATAAATATATAAAGAGAAACAGCAGCTGTAATAACGCGTGTGAGTGTGTATAGATAAATATATAAAGAGAAACAGCAGCTGTAATAACGCGAGTAAGTGTGTATAGATATATATATAAAGAGAAACAGCAGCTGTAATAACGCGTGTGAGTGTGTATAGATATATATATAAAGAGAAACAGCAGCTGTAATAACGCGTGTGAGTGTGTATAGATATATATATATAAAGAGAAACAGCAGCTGTAATAACGCGTGTAAGTGTGTATAGATATATATATAAAGAGAAACAGCAGCTGTAATAACACGTGTAAGTGTGTATAGATATATATATATATATATATATATATAAATATATAAAGAGAAACAGCAGCTGTAATAACGCGTGTGAGTGTGTATAGATAAATATATAAAGAGAAACAGCAGCTGTAATAACGCGTGTAAGTGTGTATAGATATATATATATAAAGAGAAACAGCAGCTGTAATAATGCGTGTAAGTGTGTATAGATATATATATATAAAGAGAAACAGCAGCTGTAATAACGCGTGTGAGTGTGTATAGATATATATATAAAGAGAAACAGCAGCTGTAATAACGTGTGTAAGTGTGTATAGATATGTATATAAAGAGAAACAGCAGCTGTAATAACACAAGTAAGTGTGTATATATATATATATATAAATATATAAAGAGAAACAGCAGCTGTAATAACGCGTGTGAGTGTGTATAGATAAATATATAAAGAGAAACAGCAGCTGTAATAACGCGTGTAAGTGTGTATAGATATATATATATATATATATATATATATATATATATATATATATATATATATATATATAAAGAGAAACAGCAGCTGTAATAACGTGTGTAAGTGTGTATAGATATATATATAAAGAGAAACAGCAGCTGTAATAATGCGTGTAAGTGTGTATAGATATATATATATAAAGAGAAACAGCAGCTGTAATAACGCGTGTGAGTGTGTATAGATATATATATAAAGAGAAACAGCAGCTGTAATAACGCGTGTAAGTGTGTATAGATATATATATAAAGAGAAACAGCAGCTGTAATAACACGTGTAAGTGTGTATAGATATATATATATATAAAGAGAAACAGCAGCT
>NC_051212.1:2567465-2569965 GCF_015220715.1 Pygocentrus nattereri
TAATAACGCGTGTAAGTGTGTATAGATATATATATAAAGAGAAACAGCAGCTGTAATAATGCGTGTAAGTGTGTATAGATATATAAATAAAGAGAAACAGCAGCTGTAATAACGCGTGTAAGTGTGTATAGATAAATATATAAAGAGAAACAGCAGCTGTAATAACGCGTGTAAGTGTGTATAGATATATATATATAAAGAGAAACAGCAGCTGTAATAATGCGTGTAAGTGTGTATAGATATATATATAAAGAGAAACAGCAGCTGTAATAACGCGTGTGAGTGTGTATAGATATATATATAAAGAGAAACAGCAGCTGTAATAACGCGTGTAAGTGTGTATAGATATGTATATAAAGAGAAACAGCAGCTGTAATAACAGCGTGTAAGTGTGTATATATATATATATATAATATATAAAGAGAAACAGCAGCTGTAATAACGCGTGTGAGTGTGTATAGATATAATATATAAAGAGAAACAGCAGCTGTAATAACGCGTGTAAGTGTGTATAGAGATATATATATATATATATATATATATATATATATATATATATATATATATATATATAAAGAGAAACAGCAGCTGTAATAACGTGTGTAAGTGTGTATAGATATATATATAAAGAGAAACAGCAGCTGTAATAATGCGTGTAAGTGTGTATAGATATATATATATAAAGAGAAACAGCAGCTGTAATAACGCGTGTGAGTGTGTATAGATATATATATAAAGAGAAACAGCAGCTGTAATAACGCGTGTAAGTGTGTATAGATATATATATAAAGAGAAACAGCAGCTGTAATAACACGTGTAAGTGTGTATAGATATATATATATATAAAGAGAAACAGCAGCTGTAATAATGCGTGTAAGTGTGTATAGATATATATATATATAAAGAGAAACAGCAGCTGTAATAATGCGTGTGAGTGTGTATAGATATATATATAAAGAGAAACAGCAGCTGTAATAACGCGTGTGAGTGTGTATAGATATATATATAAAGAGAAACAGCAGCTGTAATAACGCGTGTGAGTGTGTATAGATATGTATATAAAGAGAAACAGCAGCTGTAATAACGCGTGTAAGTGTGTATAGATATATATAAAGAGAAACAGCAGCTGTAATAACGCGTGTAAGTGTGTATAGATATATATAAAGAGAAACAGCAGCTGTAATAACGCGTGTGAGTGTGTATATATATATATATATATAAAGTGAAACAGCAGCTGTAATAATGCGTGTGAGTGTGTATAGATATATATATAAAGAGAAACAGCAGCTGTAATAACGCGTGTAAGTGTGTATAGATATATAAATAAAGAGAAACAGCAGCTGTAATAACGCGTGTAAGTGTGCATAGATATATATATAAAGAGAAACAGCAGCTGTAATAACGCGTGTAAGTGTGTATAGATATATATATAAAGAGAAACAGCAGCTGTAATAACGCGTGTAAGTGTGTATAGATATGTATATAAAGAGAAACAGCAGCTGTAATAACGCGTGTGAGTGTGTATATATATATATATATAAAGAGAAACAGCAGCTGTAATAACGCGTGTGAGTGTGTATATATATAAAGAGAAACAGCAGCTGTAATAACGCGTGTAAGTGTGTATAGATATATATATAAAGAGAAACAGCAGCTGTAATAACTGCGTGTAAGTGTGTATAGATATATAAATAAAGAGAAACAGCAGCTGTAATAACGCGTGTAAGTGTGTATAGATATATATATATAAAGAGAAACAGCAGCTGTAATAACGCGTGTAAGTGTGTATAGATATATATATAAAGAGAAACAGCAGCTGTAATAACGCGTGTAAGTGTGTATAGATATGTATATAAAGAGAAACAGCAGCTGTAATAACGCGTGTAAGTGTGTATAGATATATATATAAAGAGAAACAGCAGCTGTAATAACGCGTGTAAGTGTGTATAGATATATATATAAAGAGAAACAGCAGCTGTAATAACGCGTGTGAGTGTGTATAGATATATATATATATAAAGAGAAACAGCAGCTGTAATAACGCGTGTAAGTGTGTATAGATATATATATATATAAAGAGAAACAGCAGCTGTAATAACGCGTGTAACTGTGTATAGATATATATATAAAGAGAAACAGCAGCTGTAATAACGCGTGTGAGTGTGTATATATATATATATATATAAAGAGAAACAGCAGCTGTAATAACGCGTGTGAGTGTGTATATATATAAAGAGAAACAGCAGCTGTAATAACGCGTGTAAGTGTGTATAGATATATATATAAAGAGAAACAGCAGCTGTAATAACGCGTGTAAGTGTGTATAGATATATAAATAAAGAGAAACAGCAGCTGTAATAACGCGTGTAAGTGTGCATAGATATATATATATAAAGAGAAACAGCAGCTGTAATAACGCGTGTAAGTGTGTATAGATATATATATAAAGAGAAACAGCAGCTGTAATAACGCGTGTAAGTGTGTATAGATATGTATATAA
>NC_051212.1:2574965-2624965 GCF_015220715.1 Pygocentrus nattereri
ATATATATATAAAGAGAAACAGCAGCTGTAATAACGCGTGTAAGTGTGTATAGATATATATATATATAAAGAGAAACAGCAGCTGTAATAACGCGTGTAAGTGTGTATAGATATATATATAAAGAGAAACAGCAGCTGTAATAACGCGTGTAAGTGTGTATAGATATATATATATATAAAGAGAAACAGCAGCTGTAATAACGCGTGTGAGTGTGTATAGATATATAAATAAAGAGAAACAGCAGCTGTAATAACGCGTGTGAGTGTGTATATATATATATATATATAAAGAGAAACAGCAGCTGTAATAACGCGTGTGAGTGTGTATATATATAAAGAGAAACAGCAGCTGTAATAACGCGTGTAAGTGTGTATAGATATATATATAAAGAGAAACAGCAGCTGTAATAATGCGTGTAAGTGTGTATAGATATATAAATAAAGAGAAACAGCAGCTGTAATAACGCGTGTAAGTGTGCATAGATATATATATATAAAGAGAAACAGCAGCTGTAATAACGCGTGTAAGTGTGTATAGATATATATATAAAGAGAAACAGCAGCTGTAATAACGCGTGTAAGTGTGTATAGATATGTATATAAAGAGAAACAGCAGCTGTAATAACGCGTGTAAGTGTGTATAGATATGTATATAAAGAGAAACAGCAGCTGTAATAACGCGTGTAAGTGTGTATAGATATATATATAAAGAGAAACAGCAGCTGTAATAACGCGTGTGAGTGTGTATAGATATATATATATATAAAGAGAAACAGCAGCTGTAATAACGCGTGTAAGTGTGTATAGATATATATATATATAAAGAGAAACAGCAGCTGTAATAACGCGTGTAAGTGTGTATAGATATATATATAAAGAGAAACAGCAGCTGTAATAACGCGTGTAAGTGTGTATAGATATATATATATATAAAGAGAAACAGCAGCTGTAATAACGCGTGTGAGTGTGTATAGATATATATATAAAGAGAAACAGCAGCTGTGCCTGAACAGTCTGTGACGCAGTTTTAACCTTTCCTTCAAACCATTGGCTGATGCACAAATGAGTGACAGGTCATTCTCACTCCTGATTGGCTAGTGCGAGAAATGATTGACAGTGTCTCCGCCCACTCGTCACGCGCTCTGTTGGACTTCCTCAGTGAAGACCAAACCGAAAGTAACTGAGGAGAGTAGCGGTAACTTGTCGCCCCCCGAGTCCGAGAGAAGACCCCCCAGATCAGCGCTGTGGACTCAACACGGTGAGATTATTAATCCGAGAAATGAGGAAGATCGGCTGGAGATCAAAGCAGGACCGGCTGCTTGTGTTTCCTCGCGGTTTAAACCCGTTTTAATCCGAACTCAGAACCGGACTAAACTCCTCCTCCGAGCTCCAAACTGTGTGGCGGTGAAAGGCGGAGCCGCGGTTCTTCCCGAGATGAAAGGCCTGAAAGGTTTGAGTTAAACAGGTTTAACTGTAGAGAAACGCTGTAAAGCTGGATTTACTGAAGGAGCAGCGACCAGCGCTGCTTTACCTTCAGCTCCACTCGCGCTTTCACTCACACAAACTCCAGGTCGATTGATTACTGCCCCGCTCGCGACACTCTGATCGGCTTTTTCTCGGGAAAACGCCGCAAGAAAATCCACCGGGTTCATATAAAAATAGATATTTACGGGTTTTATGGAGAAACGAGCCGCAATAAAGAGAGAGAGACGGAAAATAATCAGTAAATAAATAAATAAATAAAAACTTCTCCGAGCTACAAAATGGCCGCCGGTGTTGTGCCGAATTCCGACTCCCGGCAGAATCCGACACCCCTCTGATCTCAGCACTGCGAGGACTGAGTGACGTCTCCTTTATGCTGCTGGCGTCTCCTGAAGTGCAGTTTATTCGGGGTTCTAGTTGTCCTGAAATGCAGTTTATTCGGGGTTCTAGTTGTCCTGAAATGCAGTTTATTCGGGGTTCTAGTTGTCCTGAAATGCAGTTTATTCGGGGTTCTAGTTGTCCTGAAACGCAGTTTATTCGGGTTCTAGTTGTCCTGAAATGCAGTTTATTCTGGGTTCTAGTTGTCCTGAAACGCAGTTTATTCGGGTTCTAGTTGTCCTGAAATGCAGTTTATTGTGGGTTCTAGTTGTCCTGAAATGCAGTTTATTCGGGTTCTAGTTGTCCTGAAATGCAGTTTATTCCGGGTTCTAGTTGTCCTGAAATGCAGTTTATTCCGGGTTCTAGTTGTCCTGAAATGCAGTTTATTCCGGGTTCTGGTTGTCCTGAAATGCAGTTTATTCCGGGTTCTTTTTGTCCTGAAATGCAGTTTATTCGGGGTTCTAGTTGTCCTGAAATGCAGTTTATTCCTTGTTCTAGTTGTCCTGAAATGCAGTTTATTCCGGGTTCTAGTTGTCCTGAAATGCAGTTTATTCCGGGTTCTGGTTGTCCTGAAATGCAGTTTATTCCGGGTTCTAGTTGTCCTGAAATGCAGTTTATTCGGGGTTCTAGTTGTCCTGAAATGCAGTTTATTCCGGGTTCTAGTTGTCCTGAAATATAGTTTATTCCGGGTTCTAGTTGTCCTGAAATGCAGTTTATTCGGGGTGCTAGTTGTCCTGAAATGCAGTTTCTTCGGGTTCTAGTTGTCCTGAAATGCAGTTTATTCAGGGTTCTAGTTGTCCTGAAATGCAATTAATTCGGGGTTCTAGTTGTCCTGAAATGCAGTTTATTCCGGGTTCTAGTTGTCCTGAAATGCAGTTTATTCTAGCTAAATGCAGTTTATTCTGGGTTCTAGTTGTCCTGAAATGCAGTTTAATCTGGGTTCTAGTTGTTCTGAAATGCAGTTTATTTGGGGTTCTAGTTGTCCTGAAATGCAGTTTATTCTGGGTTCCAGTTGTCCTGAAATGCAGTTTATTCTGACTTCTAGTTGTCCTGAAATGCAGTTTCTTCGGGTTCTAGTTGTCCTTAAATGCAGTTTATTCGGGTTCTAGTTGTCCTGAAATGCAGTTTATTCGGGTTCTAGTTGTCCTCAAATGCAATTAATTCGGGGTTCTAGTTGTCCTGAAATGCAGTTTATTTTGGGTTCTAGTTGTCCTGAAATGCAGTTTATTCTAGCTAAATGCAGTGTATTCTGGGTTCTGGTTGTCCATAAATGCAGTTTATTCTGGGTTCTAGTTGTCCTGAAATGCAGTTTAATCGGGTTCTAGTTGTTCTGAAATGCAGTTTATTCGGGGTTCTAGTTGTCCTGAAATGCAGTTTATTCCTGGTTCCAGTTGTCCTGAAATGCAGTTTATTCGGGTTCTAGTTGTCCTGAAATGCAGTTTATTCGGGTTCTAGTTGTCCTGAAATGCAGTTTATTCCGGGTTGTAGTTGTCCTGAAATGCAGTTTATTCCGGGTTGTAGTTGTCCTGAAATGCAGTTTATTCGGGGTTCTAGTTGTCCTGAAATGCACTTTCTTCGGGTTCTAGTTGTCCTGAAATGCAGTTTATTCCGGGTTCTAGTTGTCCTGAAATGCAGTTTCTTCGGGGTGCTAGTTGTCCTGAAATGCAGTTTCTTCGGGTTCTAGTTGTCCTGAAATGCAGTTTCTTCGGGGTGCTAGTTGTCCTGAAATGCAGTTTATTCGGGGTTCTAGTTGTCCTGAAATGCAGTTTCTTCGGGTTCTAGTTGTCCTGAAATGCAGTTTATTCAGGGTTCTAGTTGTCCTGAAATGCAATTAATTCGGGGTTCTAGTTGTCCTGAAATGCAGTTTATTCCGGGTTCTAGTTGTCCTGAAATGCAGTTTATTCTAGCTAAATGCAGTTTAATCTGGGTTCTAGTTGTCCTGAAATGCAGTTTAATCTGGGTTCTAGTTGTTCTGAAATGCAGTTTATTTGGGGTTCTAGTTGTCCTGAAATGCAGTTTATTCTGGGTTCCAGTTGTCTTGAAATGCAGTTTATTCTGACTTCTAGTTGTCCTGAAATGCAGTTTATTCGGGTTCTAGTTGTCCTTAAATGCAGTTTATTCCGGGTTCTAGTTGTCCTCAAATGCAATTAATTCGGGGTTCTAGTTGTCCTGAAATGCAGTTTATTTTGGGTTCTAGTTGTCCTGAAATGCAGTTTATTCCGGGTTCTAGTTGTCCTGAAATATAGTTTATTCCGGGTTCTAGTTGTCCTGAAATGCAGTTTATTCGGGGTGCTAGTTGTCCTGAAATGCAGTTTCTTCGGGTTCTAGTTGTCCTGAAATGCAGTTTATTCAGGGTTCTAGTTGTCCTGAAATGCAATTAATTCGGGGTTCTAGTTGTCCTGAAATGCAGTTTATTCCGGGTTCTAGTTGTCCTGAAATGCAGTTTATTCTAGCTAAATGCAGTTTATTCTGGGTTCTAGTTGTCCTGAAATGCAGTTTAATCTGGGTTCTAGTTGTTCTGAAATGCAGTTTATTTGGGGTTCTAGTTGTCCTGAAATGCAGTTTATTCTGGGTTCCAGTTGTCCTGAAATGCAGTTTATTCTGACTTCTAGTTGTCCTGAAATGCAGTTTCTTCGGGTTCTAGTTGTCCTTAAATGCAGTTTATTCGGGTTCTAGTTGTCCTGAAATGCAGTTTATTCGGGTTCTAGTTGTCCTCAAATGCAATTAATTCGGGGTTCTAGTTGTCCTGAAATGCAGTTTATTTTGGGTTCTAGTTGTCCTGAAATGCAGTTTATTCTAGCTAAATGCAGTGTATTCTGGGTTCTGGTTGTCCATAAATGCAGTTTATTCTGGGTTCTAGTTGTCCTGAAATGCAGTTTAATCGGGTTCTAGTTGTTCTGAAATGCAGTTTATTCGGGGTTCTAGTTGTCCTGAAATGCAGTTTATTCCTGGTTCCAGTTGTCCTGAAATGCAGTTTCTTCGGGTTCTAGTTGTCCTGAAATGCAGTTTATTCGGGTTCTAGTTGTCCTGAAATGCAGTTTATTCCGGGTTGTAGTTGTCCTGAAATGCAGTTTATTCCGGGTTGTAGTTGTCCTGAAATGCAGTTTATTCGGGGTTCTAGTTGTCCTGAAATGCACTTTCTTCGGGTTCTAGTTGTCCTGAAATGCAGTTTATTCCGGGTTCTAGTTGTCCTGAAATGCAGTTTCTTCGGGGTGCTAGTTGTCCTGAAATGCAGTTTCTTCGGGTTCTAGTTGTCCTGAAATGCAGTTTCTTCGGGGTGCTAGTTGTCCTGAAATGCAGTTTATTCGGGGTTCTAGTTGTCCTGAAATGCAGTTTCTTCGGGTTCTAGTTGTCCTGAAATGCAGTTTATTCAGGGTTCTAGTTGTCCTGAAATGCAATTAATTCGGGGTTCTAGTTGTCCTGAAATGCAGTTTATTCCGGGTTCTAGTTGTCCTGAAATGCAGTTTATTCTAGCTAAATGCAGTTTAATCTGGGTTCTAGTTGTCCTGAAATGCAGTTTAATCTGGGTTCTAGTTGTTCTGAAATGCAGTTTATTTGGGGTTCTAGTTGTCCTGAAATGCAGTTTATTCTGGGTTCCAGTTGTCTTGAAATGCAGTTTATTCTGACTTCTAGTTGTCCTGAAATGCAGTTTATTCGGGTTCTAGTTGTCCTTAAATGCAGTTTATTCCGGGTTCTAGTTGTCCTCAAATGCAATTAATTCGGGGTTCTAGTTGTCCTGAAATGCAGTTTATTTTGGGTTCTAGTTGTCCTGAAATGCAGTTTATTCTAGCTAAATGCAGTGTATTCTGGGTTCTGGTTGTCCATAAATGCAGTTTATTCTGGGTTCTAGTTGTCCTGAAATGCAGTTTAATCGGGTTCTAGTTGTTCTGAAATGCAGTTTATTCGGGGTTCTAGTTGTCCTGAAATGCAGTTTATTCTGGGTTCCAGTTGTCCTGAAATGCAGTTTATTCGGGTTCTAGTTGTCCTGAAATGCAGTTTATTCGGGTTCTAGTTGTCCTGAAATGCAGTTTATTCCGGGTTGTAGTTGTCCTGAAATGCAGTTTATTCGGGGTTCTAGTTGTCCTGAAATGCACTTTCTTCGGGTTCTAGTTGTCCTGAAATGCAGTTTATTCCGGGTTCTAGTTGTCCTGAAATGCAGTTTCTTCGGGGTGCTAGTTGTCCTGAAATGCAGTTTCTTCGGGTTCTAGTTGTCCTGAAATGCAGTTTCTTCGGGGTGCTAGTTGTCCTGAAATGCAGTTTATTCGGGGTTCTAGTTGTCCTGAAATGCACTTTCTTCGGGTTCTCGTTGTCCTGAAATGCAGTTTATTCCGGGTTCTAGTTGTCCTGAAATGCAGTTTCTTCGGGGTGCTAGTTGTCCTGAAATGCAGTTTCTTCGGGTTCTAGTTGTCCTGAAATGCAGTTTCTTCGGGGTGCTAGTTGTCCTGAAATGCAGTTTATTCGGGGTTCTAGTTGTCCTGAAATGCAGTTTCTTCGGGTTCTAGTTGTCCTGAAATGCAGTTTCTTCGGGTTCTAGTTGTCCTGAAATGCAGTTTATTCAGGGTTCTAGTTGTCCTGAAATGCAATTAATTCGGGGTTCTAGTTGTCCTGAAATGCAGTTTATTCCGGGTTCTAGTTGTCCTGAAATGCAGTTTATTCTAGCTAAATGCAGTTTATTCTGGGTTCTAGTTGTCCTGAAATGCAGTTTAATCTGGGTTCTAGTTGTTCTGAAATGCAGTTTATTTGGGGTTCTAGTTGTCCTGAAATGCAGTTTATTCTGGGTTCCAGTTGTCTTGAAATGCAGTTTATTCTGACTTCTAGTTGTCCTGAAATGCAGTTTCTTCGGGTTCTAGTTGTCCTTAAATGCAGGTTATTCCGGGTTCTAGTTGTCCTGAAATGCAGTTTATTCTAGCTAAATGCAGTTTATTCTGGGTTCTAGTTGTCCTGAAATGCAGTTTAATCTGGGTTCTAGTTGTTCTGAAATGCAGTTTATTTGGGGTTCTAGTTGTCCTGAAATGCAGTTTATTCTGGGTTCCAGTTGTCTTGAAATGCAGTTTATTCTGACTTCTAGTTGTCCTGAAATGCAGTTTCTTCGGGTTCTAGTTGTCCTTAAATGCAGTTTATTCGGGTTCTAGTTGTCCTGAAATGCAGTTTATTCGGGTTCTAGTTGTCCTCAAATGCAATTAATTCGGGGTTCTAGTTGTCCTGAAATGCAGTTTCTTCGGGTTCTAGTTGTCCTGAAATGCAGTTTCTTCGGGTTCTAGTTGTCCTGAAATGCAGTTTATTCAGGGTTCTAGTTGTCCTGAAATGCAATTAATTCGGGGTTCTAGTTGTCCTGAAATGCAGTTTATTCTGGGTTCTAGTTGTCCTGAAATGCAGTTTATTCTAGCTAAATGCAGTTTATTCTGGGTTCTAGTTGTCCTGAAATGCAGTTTAATCTGGGTTCTAGTTGTTCTGAAATGCAGTTTATTTGGGGTTCTAGTTGTCCTGAAATGCAGTTTATTCTGGGTTCCAGTTGTCTTGAAATGCAGTTTATTCTGACTTCTAGTTGTCCTGAAATGCAGTTTCTTCGGGTTCTAGTTGTCCTTAAATGCAGTTTATTCGGGTTCTAGTTGTCCTGAAATGCAGTTTATTCGGGTTCTAGTTGTCCTCAAATGCAATTAATTCGGGGTTCTAGTTGTCCTGAAATGCAGTTTATTTTGGGTTCTAGTTGTCCTGAAATGCAGTTTATTCTAGCTAAATGCAGTGTATTCTGGGTTCTGGTTGTCCATAAATGCAGTTTATTCTGGGTTCTAGTTGTCCTGAAATGCAGTTTAATCGGGTTCTAGTTGTTCTGAAATGCAGTTTATTCGGGGTTCTAGTTGTCCTGAAATGCAGTTTATTCTGGGTTCCAGTTGTCCTGAAATGCAGTTTATTCGGGTTCTAGTTGTCCTGAAATGCAGTTTATTCGGGTTCTAGTTGTCCTGAAATGCAGTTTATTCCGGGTTGTAGTTGTCCTTAAATGCAGTTTATTCCGGGTTGTAGTTGTCCTGAAATGCAGTTTATTCGGGGTTCTAGTTGTCCTGAAATGCAGTTTCTTCGGGGTGCTAGTTGTCCTGAAATGCAGTTTCTTCGGGTTCTAGTTGTCCTGAAATGCAGTTTCTTCGGGTTCTAGTTGTCCTGAAATGCAGTTTCTTCGGGGTGCTAGTTGTCCTGAAATGCAGTTTTTTCGGGTTCTAGTTGTCCTGAAATGCAGTTTATTCGGGGTGCTAGTTGTCCTGAAATGAAGTTTCTTCGGGTTCTAGTTGTCCTGAAATGCAGTTTCTTCGGGGTTCTAGTTGTCCTGAAATGCAGTTTCTTCGGGGTTCTAGTTGTCCTGAAATGCAGTTTCTTCGGGTTCTAGTTGTCCTGAAATGCAGTTTATTGTGGGTTCTAGTTGTCCTGAAATGCAGTTTATTCCGGGTTCTGGTTGTCCTGAAATGCAGTTTATTCCGGGTTCTGGTTGTCCTGAAATGCAGTTTATTCCGGGTTCTTTTTTGTCCTGAAATGCAGTTTATTCTGGGTTCTAGTTGTCCTGAAATGCAGTTTATTCCTTGTTCTAGTTGTCCTGAAATGCAGATTATTCTGGGTTCTGGTTGTCCTGAAATGCAGTTTATTCCGGGTTCTTTTTGTCCTGAAATGCAGTTTATTCGGGGTTCTAGTTGTCCTGAAATGCAGTTTATTCCGGGTTCTAGTTGTCCCTAAATATAGTTTATTCCGGGTTCTAGTTGTCCTGAAATGCAGTTTATTCGGGGTGCTAGTTGTCCTGAAATGCAGTTTCTTCGGGTTCTAGTTGTCCTGAAATGCAGTTTATTCAGGGTTCTAGTTGTCCTGAAATGCAATTAATTCGGGGTTCTAGTTGTCCTGAAATGCAGTTTATTCCGGGTTCTAGTTGTCCTGAAATGCAGTTTATTCTAGCTAAATGCAGTTTATTCTGGGTTCTAGTTGTCCTGAAATGCAGTTTAATCTGGGTTCTAGTTGTTCTGAAATGCAGTTTATTTGGGGTTCTAGTTGTCCTGAAATGCAGTTTATTCTGGGTTCCAGTTGTCCTGAAATGCAGTTTATTCTGACTTCTAGTTGTCCTGAAATGCAGTTTATTTGGGTTCTAGTTGTCCTGAAATGCAGTTTATTCGGGTTCTAGTTGTCCTGAAATGCAGTTTATTCCGGGTTCTAGTTGTCCTGAAATGCAGTTTATTCGGGTTCTAGTTGTCCTGAAATGCAGTTTATTGTGGGTTCTAGTTGTCCTGAAATGCAGTTTATTCTGGGTTCTAGTTGTCCTGAAATGCAGTTTATTCGGGGTTCTAGTTGTCCTGAAACGCAGTTTATTCGGGGTTCTAGTTGTCCTGAAATGCACTTTATTGTGGGTTCTAGCTGTCCTGAAATGCAGTTTATTCCGGGTTCTGGTTGTCCTGAAATGCAGTTTATTCCGGGTTCTGGTTGTCCTGAAATGCAGTTTATTCCGGGTTCTTTTTGTCCTGAAATGCAGTTTCTTCGGGGTTCTAGTTGTCCTGAAATGCAGTTTATTCCTTGTTCTAGTTGTCCTGAAATGCAGTTTTTTCGGGGTTCTGGTTGTCCTGAAATGCAGTTTATTCCGGGTTCTGGTTGTCCTGAAATGCAGTTTATTCGGGGTTCTTTTTGTCCTGAAATGCAGTTTCTTCGGGGTTCTAGTTGTCCTGAAATGCAGTTTATTCCGGGTTCTAGTTGTCCTGAAATATAGTTTATTCCGGGTTCTAGTTGTCCTGAAATGCAGTTTATTCGGGGTGCTAGTTGTCCTGAAATGCAGTTTCTTCGGGTTCTTGTTGTCCTGAAATGCAGTTTATTCAGGGTTCTAGTTGTCCTGAAATGCAATTAATTCGGGGTTCTAGTTGTCCTGAAATGCAGTTTATTCCGGGTTCTAGTTGTCCTGAAATGCAGTTTATTCTAGCTAAATGCAGTTTATTCTGGGTTCTAGTTGTCCTGAAATGCAGTTTAATCTGGGTTCTAGTTGTTCTGAAATGCAGTTTATTTGGGGTTCTAGTTGTCCTGAAATGCAGTTTATTCTGGGTTCCAGTTGTCCTGAAATGCAGTTTATTCTGACTTCTAGTTGTCCTGAACTGCAGTTTATTTGGGTTCTAGTTGTCCTGAAATGCCGTTTATTCGGGCTCTAGTTGTCCTTAAATGCAGTTTATTCGGGTTCTAGTTGTCCTGAAATGCAGTTTATTCGGGTTCTAGTTGTCCTGAAATGCAGTTTATTCCGGGTTCTAGTTGTCCTGAAATGCAGTTTATTCGGGGTTCTAGTTGTCCTGAAATGCAGTTTATTCGGTTTCTAGTTGTCCTGAAATGCAGTTTATTGTGGGTTCTAGTTGTCCTGAAATGCAGTTTATTCTGGGTTCTAGTTGTCCTGAAATGCAGTTTACTCGGGGTTCTAGTTGTCCTGAAATGCAGTTTATTGTGGGTTCTAGCTGTCCTGAAATGCAGTTTATTCCGGGTTCTAGTTGTCCTGAAATGCAGTTTCATCGGGGTTCTAGTTGTCCTGAAATGCAGTTTATTCCGGGTTCTAGTTGTCCTGAAATGCAGTTTATTCCGGGTTCTAGTTGTCCTGAAATGCAGTTTATTCCGGGTTCTTTTTGTCCTGAAATGCAGTTTATTTGGGGTTCTAGTTGTCCTGAAAAGCAGTTAATTCGGGGTTCTAGTTGTCCTGAAATGCAGTTTATTCGGGGTGCTAGTTGTCCTGAAATGCAGTTTCTTCGGGTGCTAGTTGTCCTGAAATGCAGTTTCTTCGGGTGCTAGTTGTCCTGAAATGCAGTTTCTTCGGGTTCTAGTTGTCCTGAAATGCAGGTTATTCGGGGTTCTAGTTGTCCTGAAGTGCAATTAATTTGGGGTTCTAGTTGTCCTGAAATGCAGTTTATTTTGGGTTCTAGTTGTCCTGAAATGCAGTTTATTCTAGCTAAATGCAGTGTATTCTGGGTTCTGGTTGTCCATAAATGCAGTTTATTCTGGGTTCTAGTTGTCCTGAAATGCAGTTTAATCGGGTTCTAGTTGTTCTGAAATGCAGTTTATTCGGGGTTCTAGTTGTCCTGAAATGCAGTTTATTCTGGGTTCCAGTTGTCCTGAAATGCAGTTTATTCGGGTTCTAGTTGTCCTGAAATGCAGTTTATTCGGGTTGTAGTTGTCCTGAAATGCAGTTAATTCCGGGTTGTAGTTGTCCTGAAATGCAGTTTATTCCGGGTTGTAGTTGTCTTGAAATGCAGTTTATTCGGGGTTCTAGTTGTCCTGAAATGCAGTTTCTTCGGGTTCTAGTTGTCCTGAAATGCAGTTATACGGGGTTCTAGTTGTCCTGAAATGCAGTTTATTCGGGGTGCTAGTTGTCCTGAAATGCAGTTTCTTCGGGTTCTAGTTGTCCTGAAATGCAGTTTCTTCGGGTTCTAGTTGTCCTGAAATGCAGTTTCTTCGGGGTGCAAGTTGTCCTGAAATGCAGTTTATTCAGGGTTCTAGTTGTCCTGAAATGCAGTTTCTTTGGGTTCTAGTTGTCCTGAAATGCAGTTTCTTCGGGGTGCTAGTTGTCCTGAAATGCAGTTTATTCGGGGTTCTAGTTGTCCTGAAATGCAGTTTATTCGGGGTGCTAGTTGTCCTGAAATGCAGTTTCTTCGGGTTCTAGTTGTCCTGAAATGCAGTTTTTTGGGTTCTAGTTGTCCTGAAATGCAGTTTATTCGGGGTGCTAGTTGTCCTGAAATGCAGTTTCTTCGGGTTCTAGTTGTCCTGAAATGCAGTTTCTTCGGGTTCTAGTTGTCCTGAAATGCAGTTTCTTCGGGGTTCTAGTTGTCCTGAAATGCAGTTTCTTCGGGGTTCTAGTTGTCCTGAAATGCAGTTTCTTCGGGGTTCTAGTTGTCCTGAAATGCAGTTTAATCTGGGTTCTAGTTGTTCTCAAATGCAGTTTATTCGGGGTTCTAGTTGTCCTGAAATGCAGTTTATTCGGGGTTCTAGTTGTCCTGAAATGCAGTTTATTCTAGCTAAATGCAGTTTATTCGGGTTCTAGTTGTCCTGAAATGCAGTTTATTCGGGTTCTAGTTGTCCTGAAATGCAGTTTATTCGGGGTTCTAGTTGTCCTGAAATGCAGTTTATTCTGGGTTCTAGTTGTCATGAAATGCAGTTTCTTCGGGGTTCACGTTGTCCTGAAATGCAGTTTCTTCGGGGTTCTAGTTGTTCTGAAATGCAGTTTATTTGGGGTTCTTGTTATCCTGAAATGCAGTTTATTCGGGGTTCTAGTTGTTCTGAAATGCAGTTAATTCCGGGTTCTAGTTGTGCTGAAATGCAGTTTATTCTGGGTTCTAGTTGTCCTGAAATGCAGTTTATTCGGGGTTCTAGTTGTCCTGAAATGCAGTTTAATGTGGGTTCTAGTTGTTCTCAAATGCAGTTTATTCGGGGTTCTAGTTGTCCTGAAATGCAGTTTATTCTAGCTAAATGCAGTTTATTTGGGTTCTAGTTGTCCTGAAATGCAGTTTATTCGGGTTCTAGTTGTCCTGAAATGCAGTTTATTCGGGGTTCTAGTTGTCCTGAAATGCATTTTCTTCGGGGTTCTAGTTGTTCTGAAATGCAGTTTATTCTGGGTTCTAGTTGTCCTGAAATGCAGTTTATTCTGGGTTCTAGTTGTCCTGAAATGTAGTTTATTCGGGGTTCTAGTTGTCCGGAAATGCAGTTTATTCGGGGTTCTAGTTGTCCTGAAATGCATTTTATTCGGTTCTAGTTGCCCTGAAATGCAGTTTATTCCGGGTTCTAGTTGCCCTGAAATGCAGTTTATTCGGGGTTCTAGTTGTCCTGAAATGCAGTTTATTCCGGGTTCTAGTTGTCCTGAAATGCATTTTTTTCGGTTCTAGTTGCCCTGAAATGCAGTTTATTCGGTTCTAGTTGCCCTGAAATGCAGTTTATTCGGGGTTCTAGTTGTCCTGAAATGCAGTTTCTTCGGGGTTCTAGTTGTCCTGAAATGCAGTTTATTCGGGGTTCTAGTTGTCCTGAAATGCATTTTATTCGGTTCTAGTTGCCCTGAAATGCAGTTTATTCGGTTCTTGTTGCCCTGAAATGCAGTTTATTTGGGGTTCTAGTTGTCCTGAAATGCAGTTTATTCCGGGTTCTAGTTGTCCTGAAATGCATTTTCTTCGGTTCTAGTTGCCCTGAAATGCAGTTTATTCGGTTCTAGTTGCCCTGAAATGCAGTTTATTCGGGGTTCTAGTTGTCCTGAAATGCAGTTTCTTCGGGGTTCTAGTTGTCCTGAAATGCAGTTTATTCAGAGTTCTATGTATAGAGTTATTTCATGATTTATTATTGTTTTTATAAATCTACTCAGATCACCCTGAAAACCAGCGTTTAGTGAAGTTTCAGCCGGATGTGTGTTTCTAGGTTCAGGTCTCTGAGTGTGTTTAGGTGTGTTGTTGGGTCTGAGCTTCTAAAGTGATGACTGTAAGCGGAGCTTCAGTAAAATAAACAGCTGTGAATGAGTGTTCAGGTGCAGCTGTTCAGGTGCAGCTGTTCAGGTGCAGCTGTTTTAGCCATTTCATACATTTCAAATGTATAAACACATTTGACATGTATTTCTATCCAGGGTGGGATAAAATCATTATTATTCATGATTAAAATCATAATTATTGAGATTAACAATACTTTATAGTCATTTTAATTAATAGATCATTAACTAATCATCATTAGTGTGAACAGATCATTAATTTTAACTAGGATGAGCGCATGATGGCAGCTGTTCATCAGCATGCAGCAGAAAACCTGTACTAAAGAATAATCATATGCTGGTGTGACCACCGGAGACAGTTATTAGCACCAGTGTGACCACCTGAGACAGTTATTAGCACCAGTGTGACCACCTGAGACAATTGGTAGCACCAGTGAGACCAACTGAGACAGTTATTAGCACCAGTGTGACCACCTGAGACAGTTAGTAGCACCAGTTTGACCACCTGAGACAATTAGTAGCAGCAGTGTGACCACCTGAGACAGTTAGTAGCACCAGTGTGACCACCTGAGACAGTTAGTAGCACCAGTGTGACCACCTGAGACAATTGGTAGCACCAGTGAGACCAACTGAGACAGTTATTAGCACCAGTGTGACCACCTGAGACAGTTAGTAGCACCAGTTTGACCACCTGAGACAATTAGTAGCACCAGTGTGACCACCTGAGACAGTTAGTAGCACCAGTGTGACCACCTGAGACAGTTAGTAGTACCAGTGTGACCACCTGAGACAATTAGTAGCAGCAGTGTGACCACCTGAGACAGTAGCAGCAGTGTGACCACCTGAGACAGTTATTAGCACCAGTGTGACCACCTGAGACAATTAGTAGCACCAGTGAGACCAACTGACAGTTAGTAGCAGCAGTGTGACCACCTGAGACAGTTAGTAGCAGCAGTGTGACCAACCGAGACAGTTAGTAGCACCTGTGTGACCACCTGAGACAGTTAGTAGCACCAGTGTGACCAACTGAGACAGTTAGTAGCACCAGTGTGACCACCTGAGACAGTTAGTAGCACCTGTGTGACCACCTGAGACAGTTAGTAGCACCAGTGTGACCAACTGAGACAGTTAGTAGCACCAGTGTGACCACCTGAGACAGTTAGTAGCAGCAGTGTGACCAACCGAGACAGTTAGTAGCACCCGTGTGACCACCTGAGACAGTTAGTAGCACCAGTGTGACCAACTGAGACAGTTAGTAGCACCCGTGTGACCACCTGAGACAGTTAGTAGCACCAGTGAGACCAACTGAGACAGTTAGTAGCACCAGTGTGACCACCTGAGACAGTTAGTAGCACCTGTGTGACCACCTGAGACAGTTAGTAGCACCAGTGTGACCACCTGAGACAGTTAGTAGCACCAGTGTGACCAACTGAGACAGTTAGTAGCACCAGTGTGACCACCTGAGACAGTTAGTAGCACCAGTGTGACCACCTGAGACAGTTAATAGCACCAGTGTGACCACCTGAGACAGTTAGTAGCACCAGCGTGACCACCTGAGACAATTAATAGCAGCAGTGTGGCCACTGGAGAAGTTGGTCTGGAGCCCTGCCCAGTTTACTGGCAGCTCATATAAACCATTAATCAGTGAGAAACTCAGCAAGTCATACATATTTGACTGGAACACAACCAGAGGGCTCACAGCGCATCTTCTGAAGGTGCAGGGAAAAACTCAAAGGGCTGAGTTGGCGACTTCAGGAAGTCGGTCACTTGAGTTTATAGGTCAGACTGAAGGCCTGTCTCTAATATTCAGAACATGCCACTGAGAAATGACCACGGTTAGATTTTCAGACAGAGGTAAAATATTATCAATTTGACAAAACGATCAGCTTAAAGTCCTAAAATAAATAATTTCTCAAACTGTAATGATTCATTAACTGTGGTCAACTCTGAAAATGTAGTAAACGGCCAGTAATGTCCAGAAAACAGTCCACAAGGTCAGAGCACGGAGATCTCACAGGCAGATAATCCACAGGGAAGTAGCAGAAGGAGTAAACGGAAAACAGGCAAACGGGTCATAAACAATGAGACATAGAAACAATGGAAACGCTCAGTCTGTCCTAAGACTAAACAATACTTCACACTGATCCTGTGCTAAGTCCGGGCTTATAAGCTAAAGCTAATAGCAAAACACAGGTGAACCACATTAGTATTAGGACATTAGGAGAGTGAGACCGGTGATTGGAGCGTGCAGGCAGGTCAGAGGTGGCAGGAGACATGTGACTCCCCGAGGAGTCTGGGGGATGGAGTCCAAGGGATACGTGACATGATGAATCACGTTTAATATCAATACATGAACTAACCAGGTAAACAAAATCTGTTTTGATTGTAGGTTGACTTTCACATCCTGCTCATAAGGTCCATCATGGAACCTCCTGAATTCAGCAACGGAGAACCCAGCTGCATGTCTATGAAGAGTGACTGGTCCATGGGGGAACCTCTGGGATTCAGCAGAGGAGGAAGAGAACCCAGCTGCGTGTCTATGAAGAGTGACTGGTCCATGGGGGAACCTCTGGGATTCAGCAGAGGAGGAAGAGAACCCAGCTGCGTGTCTATGAAGAGTGACTGGTCCATGGGGGAACCTCTGGGATTCAGCAGAGGAGGAAGACAACCCAGCTGTGTGTCTATGAAGAGTGACTGGTCTATGGGGGAACCTCTGGGATTCAGGAGAGGAGGAAGACAACCCAGCTGTGTGTCTATGAAGAGTGACTGGTCTATGGGGGAACCTCCTGGATTCAGGAGAGGACGAGGAGGAGAACCCAGCTGTGTGTCTATGAAGAGTGACTGGTCTATGGGGGAACCTCTGGGATTCAGGAGAGGAGGAAGACAACCCAGCTGTGTGTCTATGAAGAGTGACTGGTCTATGGGGGAACCTCCTGGATTCAGGAGAGGACGAGGAGGAGAACCCAGCTGTGTGTCTATGAAGAGTGACTGGTCTATGGGGGAACCTCTGGGATTCAGGAGAGGACGAGGAGGAGAACCCAGCTGTGTGTCTATGAAGAGAGACCGGTTCATGGGGAAACGTCCTGGATTCAGGAGAGGACGAGGAGGAGAACCCAGCTGTGTGTCTATGAAGAGTGACTGGTCTATGGGAGAACCTCTGGGATTCAGGAGAGGACGAGGAGGAGAACCCAGCTGTGTGTCTGTGAGCCCAAAGTGAGTTATTACCTTACAGTGTATTACTGATGAGTGTTGAGGTGATAGTGTAAGAACTTTATCAGACACAGCACAGCTCCCTTTTTATGGTTTATGACTGATGTTTATTAAAGGCTAATTAACTAAGCTAATATGAATCTGTCAGACACATCAATGAAGGTGTGAAGCAAGCGTTCCAGACTCATGATCATCAGTAGTAAACAAATCAAAAATAAACCCAAGAATTGAGACTTAACAGCCTGATGTTTTGCCTGGTGACTGTTATACACACTGTTTACTCATGAAACTAAACTCAACATCTTAAATTATTTAACAGTGCTTTTTTATATTTTCATGCAGTTGTATATTTTATATACTCCCAACTTTACTGTTTGAGCTTTAAGACAAACTTTTATACAGCCAACATCACTAATAATGGATGTGATATGTTCAGAGTTAATACCGACCCTTTCAGTGACTCTGGCAGAAGGGTGATTCCTCTCAGCTCCACCAGATGGCAGCAATGACTCACTTTGGTCTCCTCCCAATGAACCAGCCACAAAGTTTCTGTTAATTATTACTGGGTCAGGATGTTCTGCGTGGTTCTCCAGGGCAGCTTCATCTACCTCAGTCTCAAATCTACAATTCTTATGAATGATGTTCATCTTGGTCTTGTGGGTCCACACCTTACACCTCCAGAGTGTGCCCTGTTAATAACTTTCCAATGACCAATAGACGACCAGCACATGTCTGCTCTCTCCCCTTTGAGTGTAAAATGAGTGGTTGTAGTCCTGGATGAATATTTACCTTCACCGGTCACAAGGCTGTTGTTTTTGTGTCTGCCCACATGGCTTTAACTAATCTCTGCATTCCCCACTTCCCACGTCTCTTCCAGTCTGAGCAACTTATCAGGCAAAAGTTAACCAGAGAGCAAAAGCTAATTCAACCAGCAGAACCAGAAGTTCATCTCTATCCGTCTTTCTGCTTATCTGGTTCGTCCAGCTGTCCTTGCCAGCGTTCTGTGAGATTTAATTCACTGCATTAAAGTAAATAAAACACTTCTTTAAGCTGTCACCACATTTTAGTGAGCCATGAGCACAGCAACGTAGCGAGGAACACAACCTGCATATGTAGAGCTGTGAGTTCTGATCATTCTGATATTCAGGGATCCATAACAGTAAAACATAATAAAGACAATAAAGCTGCACTATATCTGCCTTCTGAGTCACATCATCACCACTGTCCAGACAGTCATCAGATAGATCTGATCAGCAGCTTTAAGAGCTTTTTCCATTAAAACTTTGAGGAAAGTTTAATATCAGACACAGTTTTAGTTTCGTGTAAACATTTCTTAACCTAAACTTTTACACATGACTGTGTGAGAACAGGATGTGATGTGACGTTTCCTCCTTAATCTGTACTTTATCTCATTGAGTCGTGTTGAAAGCCACTGTAAAACTCTAGATATTGAGGTCTATATTAATGTGCTCTGAAAGCCTCGAGTGAGGCTTCTTCCTCTTTTTCTACTCAGACGACTGCAGTTTGTCATGTTCAGATGTTTCAGATATTATTAATAAACTGAGTGGCTTTAGGTGCATCGTTTCCTGAAGATCTGCATGTGTGATCAAACATGTTTGAGAACATTGCAGTAAAGTTCATTCCCATCAGCTTCTTACCTGGAAATGTCCTGCCTGACTAGTTCAGGTGGTGTTTTTTTATGGGCCGATATTCTGAAATATTCTGCTATCGGCACGTTGTTGAAGGATAACAGTTGTAGTGCTACAGATTATGCAGATTATAAACAGGCTGGTAATCCTCATTCATGAATGAGAGAAGAAGTTATTGAGGTGTTAATTACTCTCAGTGTAATGTTAAGTCTGGGTCATGGGGTCATGATGCAAGACAGGCAAACATACAGAAGGAGCTCCTCCACTAAGGACATGAAAATAAAGACGTGTGATGATCAGTTTAATCAGCATTTCTAATGGATTAGTCTGATTATTAATGATGTTTGTGTTTCTGTGTTTGATCCTCTCAGACTGAACTCCACAGAAACAGCACTGCTGATAAACTCTCTGGTGGAGGAAACTGAAGACCTTCATCTGGATTCTTATCAACCAGTGAACGATGTCCTGAGCAGAATCTTAAAGACACACAAAACCAGCATGAAGAACAAGTACGAGAGCTTATTTGAGGGAATCAGAACAGAAGAGAATAAAACCCTCCTGAACAGGATTTACACACAGCTCTACATCATAGAGGGAGAGAGTGAAGGAGTGAATGAGGAACATGAGGTTCTACAGATGGAGAAAAAAACCAGGAAACACCTACAAGACATTCCAATCGACTGCTTAGACATCTTTAAAGAAGAAACAGAAAAGGGAAACATTAGAGCTACAACAGCTAAACATGTCAGACGAAAAGAAAGAAAAGAGGGTGAAGAACCAAAACAGCGAAAGATCAAAGCAGTTCTGACTAAAGGAATCGCTGGAATTGGAAAAACTGTCTCAGTGCAGAAGTTCATTCTGGACTGGGCTGAAGGAAAAGCCAATCAGGACGTAGAGCTCATGATTGTGCTTCCGTTCCGGGAGCTGAACCTGATTAAAGATCATCAATACAGTCTTCATGAACTTCTGTGTGGTTTCCATCCTGAGCTCAAAGATCTGAACCCAGAGGTTTACGATCAGATCAAAGCTGTGTTTATATTTGATGGTCTGGATGAAAGCAGAATTCCACTGGACTTTGAACAGTGTGAGAAAGTATCTGACATCACCATGACATCATCAGTTGGTGTGTTGATGACAAAGCTCATCAAAGGAGAGCTGCTACCCTCTGCTCTGATCTGGATCACCTCCAGACCAGCAGCAGCCAATCAGATCCCTCCTAAATACATCAGCCGTGTGACAGAGATTCAGGGATTCAGTGACCCACAGAAGGAGGAGTACTTCAGGAAGAGGATCAGTGATGAAGACCAAGCCAAGAGTATCATTTCCCACATTAAGACAGTAAGGAGCCTCCACATCATGTGCCACATTCCAGTCTTCTGCTGGATATCAGCCACTGTTCTTCAGAGAATCATGAAGCAGGATCATACAGAAATCCCTAAAACTCTGACTGAAATGTACTCGCACTTCCTGCTCACTCAGACCAGCATGAAGAATGAGAAGTATGAGGAGAAAAAGAGCAGAAACCCAAAGAACCTGCTGGAGTCCAACAGAACCATGATTCTGAAACTGGCTAAACTGGCTTTCAATCAGCTGATGAAGGGCAATGTGATGTTCTATGAAGAGGACCTGAGAGAGAACGGTATTGATGTCACTGACGCCTCAGTGTATTCTGGGATTTTCACTGAGATCTTTAGGGAGGAATGTGTGCTTTTCCAGAGGAAGGTCTACAGCTTTGTTCATCTGAGCTTTCAGGAGTTCCTGGCTGCTGTCTTTGTGTTTCACTGCTATGAGAGCAAAATCATGGAGCCCCTGCAGTGTTTAAAACCAAGTAATAGAGCGGCTTTTTACTCACAAAAAAGAGGGTGGTCTAAGAAAGCTCCACTCTATGATCTGCTGAAAGGAGCAGTGAATAAAGCCTTAGAGAGTCAGAATGGACACCTGGATCTTTTCCTCCGTTTCCTGCTGGGCATCTTGCTGGAGTCTAATCAGACACTCCTACAGGGTCTACTGACACACATACAGAGACCACCAGAGAGAATTAAAGAGCACATCAAGGACAAAATAACAGATACAGATAGACGACATCACATCTCAGCTGAGAGATCCATTAATCTGTTCTTCTGTCTGTCTGAAATGAATGACCAGACTCTCTTCAGACAGATTGAGGAGTATCTAAAATCAGAGAAACACTCAGGTGAAGATCTTTCTCCTGCACAGTGTTCAGCACTAGCCTACATGATCCTGAACTCTGAGGAGGTTCTGGATGAGCTGGATCTGAAGAAATACAGGACATCAGAGGAGGGTTATAGGAGACTGATCCCTGCTGTGACCGCCTGCAGAAAAGCCCAGTAAGTGTTGCAGCTGCATAAATATAATGTCCCCCAGTCCTGGAGGGTCAGTGTCCAGCAGAGTTTGGTGGTTTACCTGCTCAAACTCTTCAGATTAAACGGTTTAGTAGGTGTGTTTGAGACCCTTTAGGACATTTAACTGTTTCTTAAGCGTAATGTGACACTATTACATAAGACTGCAGAAGGAAAACGCTCCTCATAAAATCAACAAATGATGTCACATTGTGATTATAAGCCAGTGCACCAGCGTCAGTGGCGTCATGTGCACTGAGTGCACTAAACCCTCTGACAGCAGAGCTGACCAAGCAGCTTGTTTACCACAGTTTATGTGCATTCCCTTATTGAGCTTGTAAACATGTTTAGTTTGAAATATCTGAGATTAAAGAGCTATCAAATGTTTGCAGATTATTTAAAGCCAAAATAGGTGGATATTATTATGTTTCCTCGTCAGTGTGTTCAATAATCTTACCAGCTCCTGAACAGGAGCGCAGAAGTAGTAACAGCAGAGGTGGTAAAGTAAGGTCTGGGGTTTTATGGTTCTCACTGGCCTCCTTGGTGGATGTGGGAGAGATCAGAGTCTGAAAGCTGGTAAATGATTATAACAATATTAATGTATAAAAGTGGCTTCATCATTACTTTAGAGCGTTTATGCATCTCAGTAAACAGCACAGAGAAACTAAATGCTAAAGGCTGGACCTGCGTGTTATTAAACCCAGTGTGGGGACCTGAAGAATAAATAGCTCTGTTAGCTTAGTGCTAATATAACACTGCAGACACCATGAGGACCACAAATCAGTGTTATTTTAGTTGAGGATAAACAGTGTTTACTTATGAAACACATGAGCAGTTTAAATAGTAATAATAGTAATTTAACCTGTTTGACTCCTGAATCACAAACACAACTTGGTTTGATCTCATTTCTAAGAAAGAGGGGACGCCTGACTTTAACCAGCGGGTGACAGGATGGTGCTGTTCTGCTTATGCGGGTTGTGGGTCTGGTTGTTTGGGCTCAGCAGGCAGCTTCTTGCTGAGCTTCTGCAAGCGCAAGGCTGGGCAGTCAAACACAGTACGGAGCTTCACATCACCGCCAAGACACACGTCCTCAGCTGGAGACAGCAGGACAGTTAGCTGGTTCAGAAGGGACACCGGTTTCACTCACGCCGCCTCACTCAGGCAGATTACTCCAAGACTCTGGGTTCTGCGGTCAGTCCTGCTACACTTTCCCCGAGCTTTTACGGCTGGAGTTTGGACATGAAAACCTTCCGCTGGTCAAAACCAAACAGTGAGGTTTCTAGATCCTCAAGAAGGTGTTGAGCAGATTTACATTTAACTCAAAACAAGCAAAACAAACACTTAAACACACAGAAACTTTATGAAGCTCCAGAAGTTAAAGTCAAACTATTCGACTGTGGGCTGGTTCTTTTCTTTGATACAGTAGAGTTAACTTTTCAACAACTTCACTCTGTTCTAGACTTGACTGACTTAAACCCAGGGAGTCTCTGTAGGACTGGGTCCAAGCTTCGCCTCCTGGGTGGAGATTGGGTACAGAGCTAACGCATCACATTCCTGGCTATCAAACGTGCTGATTAGTGGAATCAGACTCCAGATATTTCTACTCATATCTTACCAGAGAGAGTTTAGTGTCATTGAATTTTCAGTATTTGAGTTAAATCAGCCTGAATCAGAATAATATGATAAACGAATGCAGTTTCAAAGCTGTACTAGTCTGCTAAATACTCGAGACTAAGGCAGTCCTGCTTCATACAGTAGTGATAAACTATTAACCTCTTAACGGGCGCTGGCCCGCCGGTGGGCTAGAAATGTGTCATGATTAATGTTTGCCAGTGTTTATGAATAATTATAGGGTCAATATTGACACCCAATATGTCATATGAAAGCTTAGAACCTCTGCTTGCCAGCTATCTAGCCAGTTTAGCTGTATTTCCTTTCAGAAAATAACCATTTTGGGCGAAATATACCTTGTTAGCAAAAGTTTTATTAAAAAATAAGCTTAATATTTTTTATATTTGCGGTTTTTATAAATCCATATTTGATCCAATGTGGGCATGTTATACATCGTTCAAACCGTCTGGCTCTCCGGATTACGACGCGATGATCCGTTTTACTGTACGACGTAGGGTTTCCGAATTAGAGCCAAAAGAGTGTGGCGTTTCAAACAGGAGATTTTTTTTTCCGAAACCTCAGCAGCCGTGCGTAACGACCCCTGCCGGTCAGCGGAACACGTCACACGCAAACCGCTTACAGCTCCGGTTACCTCTTCCTGTTAGCTTCAAAATGACACCACAGCCGTGTATTTCCGGTAACGCGTTCGGTAGTAATCCGCTTTTTTGTGCAAAGAGTGCTTGAAAAAAACAGAAGGCAAAAATCTTTTATGTCTAATTTAAACCCAAATTAAAATATGATCTCTTTGTCCTATCGATTTCAAACAAACGCGGTCGTAAAGCTGAGATTCTCCCCTTTCCAACGACACGTCACTCAAACCTGTCGACCAACCAGGTGCCACGTTAGGCGGACGCGCAACAGGGGAGGCGGGATATAACCCGGAAGATTAGCGCAGCAGGCGCTGTAAACACAGCTTATTTGGCTTTTATAATACAGTTTAAATTGTTGTTATAACAAAATTTTGTCAAATAATGTAAAGAAATACACCATAGGATGTTGCCATCAAGAGTAGGTAATACATAAACACTTTTTTTCCTGCAAAAATTGTTAGAAAATTCGTTTTTTTCAATTTGGAGAGGTTGTGGTCCTTTGGAGATTTCCAAAGGGACACTTGGAGAAATGTACCCAGACATGTATGTACACTGTCTACTCTAGACCGAATAACTTCTGATCAGTGAGGGTAATCAGTTTAAAATTATACATGGTAAAAATTTGACCCCAAGGGGCAAAATATGGAACTGCAAAAACATTTCATGGACATGACCTCTTCAGTTTATGGTCCCTAAAATCTAAAACAAAAAAAGAAGTTTTGAAAAGCGCCTTGTTTTTTTTCCTATTTTTACCATATTTTGGCCATTATAGTTTAATTTCAATCATTTCAAGTGTTTTCAATTAATTTTGTAAAGGCTTTTGAGTAATAATACTTCTTAAAATTGCCTCTGGATTATATAATATTTGAGTAAAAAGCATTAATATTTGGGTATGTCATTTCAGGCGAAAATTGGCAAAAATAGGCTTGGAGTTTAAGATTTCTAACCAGGGAACGTAACTCAAGGCTCTATATGACTGACATTCATTTCTTTTTTTATATATATACTTTATTTATAAGGAATCACAGAAAAACACAACCCATGCTAATAAAGACAATACGCAATCAGAAATAGGAACTAGCACCAAAGCATCTAGAACAAAAAAGGGAAAGAAAAGAAATAAAAATAAATAAATAATAAATTAAAAAAATAAAAACTAAATACAGGCTGTCGAGTTCAAGCATTACAAAGACTAAATGACAATAGATAAAACTGGAATATATCCAATATCAGACTGGGACTGGTATCAGACTAGGACCCTTCCAGACTATTCAACACCACTCCCCAAACACTCTGGAAGCGTTTCTATGATTTAGCGTCATTGCAATGTAACCGATCCATTTGTATAATGAAAAACATCTCATTTAACCACCTCTTAAAACTTGGTGCCACTGGGGATTTCCAAGATAAAAGTAGGACTTTTTTAGCTGCACCCATACCTGCCAGTAGAGCTTGCTGTGCAAATGAAAAAGAAACAGAACCGTCAAAATAACCAAAGATAGCAAGTTTGTAATCTGGGACAATGTCCACCTTGAATGCTTCAGAGAACCAATGAAAGATATGAACCCAATAGTCATGCAACACAGGGCAGGACCAGATTAAGGGAGACAAGGAACCTTCGGAGGTTTGACACCGATCACACAAAGGAGAGACAGAGGAGTAGATTTTGTTCAGTCTGGTTTTAGAAAAGTAAAACCTGTGTACTTTAAACTGTATGAGTCTGTACCTGGAGTTCACTGAGCAGGAGATGATCTATATGCATGTTCGATTAATGTAAGTTCCCTTTGTATTTCTAAAAGTCTGTCGTTGTTCGTTTTCTTTTTTTGTGCTTCGTATGAGAACATAACCTCTCATGACTTCCTTCAGGGACTCCCAGAGAGTACAATCTGAAACCTCACCGTCGTCATTCATTTCTAAGAATTCCTTTAGTTTTGACTTAATATATTTATTAAATAATGGATCTTTAAGTAAAAGAGGGTTGAAACGCCAGCTATATTTTTCTTTAGCTATATTACATTTGAGTTGGAGAGTAATTGGACAGTGATCTGAAATCAAAATATTATGACACTTGGTGTCTTCCACATTAGAAATAAGTTCAGAATTCACCAAAAAATAATCAATCCTGGTATATGACTTGTGTACATGAGAAGAAAAAGAAAATTCTTTCTGACTTGGATGCTGCGATCTCCATATGTCTACCAGGTTCCTAGAGTTCAGTAGATTTTTTAACACATTAACTGACAATAGCACAGGTGGTGGCCTTTGAGAAAGTCTGTCCATCTAAGGATCCAGAAAGCAATTAAAATCACCGCCCATTACAATGTTCATAAAATTATCCTCTGGAACAGCATCAAACAATTTACAAAAACACTTGGGCCATAAACATGAACCAAAGTCAAAGGAAAAGAGTCAATGTGACCCGAGACTATAACATCTCTACCCTGAGGATCAGAAATCATAGCTTCTAGATGAAATGGGATATTTTTACAGAAGAGAGTAGCAACACCTCCAGCTTTGGAAGTGAATGTTGCTTGATAGACCTGGGACACCCAATTAACTCTGAGTCTACTTTGTTGTGTCTCAGCAATATGGGTTTCCTGGAGGAAGATGATATCAGCCTTAAGGGATTTCAGGTGTGAGAAAACCCTACCTCTTTTAATTGGGTGACCCAGCCCCCTCACATTCCAAGAGGCAATAGTGACCCCAGCCCCAGCATTGTTAATTACAGACATCCAAGTCTAAAGGATAAAAAAAGAAAAAATAGGGCGACAGCCTGAAAAAAAACAAACAAAACAAACCAAAAAAAACTGAGAATGAAAGGGGAAAAATAACATAACCCAACATCAACACCCAGTAAAACATCCCACCCCAACTCAGTAAGCTCCTGCAGAGGAGCAGCACTGTATTAACCCTTGAAGACAGGAACACTAAGAGCACAGAGACCTAAGCAAATCTCTGATGAAGCTACAGCTAAGTTACACTACCTCCTCAGCTCCTCCGCGCCTTATTTAAGTAGGTAAAGAAAGAAAATGGCACCATCTGTAATGAACCCCGAAAAGCGCTATTAAACGGCGTTACCGCTGAAACCACCCAGTGACTCTAGTATTACAGTCCTTGTTCAGACTTGTTTAAGGTCAGATTCCACAAATCTAGCCTCTTCAGCGGGGGAGGTGAAGCTCTTGAGCTGACCGTTATACTGGACACGGGAAAACGGAGCGTGTGGGTCACCTGTAGCGCTCAAAGCGCTTGCATGACATCCCTGAAGCTCCTCCGCTGGCTCAGCACCTCCGCCGTGTAGTCCGGAAAGATGTATACTTTGGGACCGTTGTAGTCGAGGTTGCGTCCGGCTCTAAGTCGCAAAATCCGCTCCTTCTCGGTGTAGAAATGAACCCGAGCGATGATCGTGTGGGGTTTTGCTCCTTCTGGGGGTTTGGGCTGGAGCACACGATGAGCCCGGTCAACGATGAGTGGCTCCGCGAAGTGCGTAGCTCCAAGCAACTTGGGGAGTAGACCGGCGACAAACTCCCTGGCTTTCCCTTTTCCTCTCCTTCTGGCACTCCGACTATTTTCATGTTGTTACGGCGTGACCGGCCCTCCAAGTCGTCGAGTTTTAACCTGAGGAGTTCGTTCTTCCTCTGGGTCTCCGTCAATGCCGTTTCAAGTGAGCTGATGCGAGCCTCGTGTTCTTGAATTTGCTCCTCAGCGACGTTCATCTTCTCCGTGACTGTCTGTAGCGTGGTTTGCAAAGTCAGGAAGGACAGTTCAAATTTATCAAACCTCTCATTTATTGTCTTCAAGATCCTGTTAGACACTTTTTCCCAGACCAGAGGCAGAGCCTCGTCGCTTGTTGCTTGGCTAGCTTCGCGGGTAATGGAGTCCTCCATGCCTGTAGCCGACTGCAGTGATTCTTTTGGTTGTTTCGAAGCTTTTGGTGGCATTTTAATTACGAAAAGTAAAAAAGTAAAGCAGCAGAGATTCACTTTCAACCTGAGCTTAACAAATACTGATAATTTATTGACAGATGGCGCAAAAAAAGAATTTTAAAGGTTTGGGGCAGAGGAGCTCCCTCAAACACGTCTACTCCATACGCTGCTCACTAGCGCCCCCCACATTCAGACATTTCTAACACTGATTAAATACAGAGTTACTATGGACCAAATACACCAATCAGGCATAACAATGACCACCTCCACGTTTCTACACTCACTGACCATTTTATCAGCTCCACTTACTATATA
Source organism: Pygocentrus nattereri (assembly GCF_015220715.1). Classification (NCBI taxonomy): domain Eukaryota; kingdom Metazoa; phylum Chordata; class Actinopteri; order Characiformes; family Serrasalmidae; genus Pygocentrus; species Pygocentrus nattereri. The sequence continues at coordinate 2,601,996 of NC_051212.1, forward strand.
GGGTCACTTTGTAGTTCTACAGTTAAAGTGTTTTCACATGTAGTTTGGTTTAAAAGAACCGAACTGAGTTCTGTTAAAGTGAACCTGGAAGGGAACCGACTGTGAATGGCCTCAGTTCATTTTGTGTTCACACTGTAAGTGAACTATGAGGAGGATCTCAGGCCACTTCTTGTTCAGACCACAACTCCATTAGACCTCGGACCCCTTTCACAGCAGTCACGGTGCACAGCGCCCACCAAGTGGGCGGCGTTCTCTGATAAATCTGACCTTTCAGGTGATGAGAAGAACCACCAGACCCACCTGCTGCTCTCCTATTGGCCGCGCTGAAATGATTGTCTGAAGCGCATCATGTAAAATTGGAGAAATGGCCCTGCGGGGTCTGCAGTGGTGGGCTCTGTTTTCAGCAGTGCTCCTCACTGAGCTTCACTTGGAGAAACTGGTGAAGTTTCATTCATTCAGCGTTCAGAGTGAAAGCAGCTGAAAACTGCGTTGTGTACCAGTTTGAGCCTTTAACTCGGTAAAATCACGCCAGCTCTCGCATCTTATCACGTTAATTAGTCAGCACTGCTGTGGGTCTCAGATCACGGACAGACGTTATCCTCAGTAGAACCTTCTAAATGACCCTTGATGGTCTGTTTTACCTGCTGAAGTGCTGAAGACTGGCTCTGTGGACGGTGACCCTCGAGGTCTTCACCATAAAGCAAAGCTAAAGTGGACTGGGGCTGTTTTGTTTTCACAATACACAAATTAATCGAACCACAAAACGACTGTTTAGAGGGGTCAGAGTTCGTTTGGCGTGTTCACACATGCAAAAGAAACCATGACTCAGCGGTCTGAGTCCACTTCAGACTCTGAAACGGTGTGAAAAGCTCCCTTACAGACTGTAGTCCATCTGTTTCTCTGATACACTGTTAGCCCCCTTCAGACACATGCATCTGAGGCCACTGAGCGAGAAATGAAAGGTGTCCAGTGTGATGGGTCAGTCCTTAGTGATTTTCTTTTCCTTTTAGGCTTCATATATGGACAGCTGTGGTATTACTGGGATTCAAACTCTAAACCTCCTGATGTTGGGATGGATTACTAGAGTGTTGCTCCACACGAGCGCCTGCCATGTTTAAAGCCAGAACAGTCAATATTTTCTCCAGTGTATTAAACATTTGTAGACAATAAATCTAAGTTACTTCACATGTTCCTGAGTGGTGCAGTGGACTAAGCCGACACCCCAACAAGAGGTTGTGAGTTTGAGCCCCAGCAGTGCCACAGCCAACCATAAGTCAGTATGCCAGAGGTCACAGTGTTGATGTAGGTCTTGGATCTGGCAATAAGACGGAATGGAAAGGGCGACTTTACAAACTCAGGAACTGTTTGAACCGTATTTGTGCTCTACATTATTACAGAGATGTTAATAGAAACCCTGAGAAACATCTAATTTGATGCCCCAGTGCATCACTCGACCCCCGAGGGTTAAGCACCGTTATATAATGATATGTGCTGCTGGTGCATGTTCACAATCACGTGATTTAAAAGAAGTAAAAGATAAAGAAATGATGAGTTGATTCTGTGCTTTATTTTATCCTGGTACAGGTCATATTTTGGTGGGTTTGATGCTTTATTTTAAATTAGAGTAGCTTTACAGTTTTCAGGGTGATTTTAAAAATATCATCAAGACGTCATAAACCATGATGAATGTTAAATGAACATCATGATAAAATAATGAAACATGAATATAACATCAGTTATTGCTGATGTGAAAGCATGCGAGGAAGACTGGGCAGACATTGCCACAGACATGTTTTACAGTTCATCAACAAGCTTTTATTTAAGTTTGTTATTTTAACACAAAACTCAGAACAAATAACTCACTGCAGTTTGGCTCCTCCTGTTTTTAAAGTAATATTTTCTATGTTCTTTTACAGGCTTGCTGGCTGTAAACTCAGCAGGGACTCCTTTAAAACCATCTGTTCTGCTCTGCAATCAGCAAACTGCCCTCTCAAAGATCTGGACCTCAGTTTCAATGACCTGCAGGGTTCAGGAGTGGAGCTGCTCTCTGCTGGACTGAAGAGTTCACACTGCAAACTGGAGACACTCAGGTGAACTTTCTGTGAATTCATTCTTATTGTACCTGTATAACCACCAACACTGTGATGGACCTGCTCATTTAAAAACGGCATTTTACCTTTAAACATGCAGCTTTTTTATAAATATCAAAACATTATGAGCTGTGATGATGTTGGGTAATTACCATGATGTCATTCTTTCATATTTGAACATTCCTAGCTTTGCTACAAAGTCTTCTTTTTCTGGATCCTCACATCTTTCAGTATTTCAGGATTAAATATGTGATAATTACAGATATTTGTGAATAAATCAACAGCACAAACGTGACTCTTTACTCCTTAAATCCCCTCAGTTATTCAGATGCACTGTTCTTATATAATGTGATGGAGCTGGTACTGACCAGTACATGGAACTAGACTAACATACAAACTATGTTTCTATTCCTGAGTTCCTGGTTTATTTCCTGTGGTTTTGGGATTTCAGGGTCTGTCTCCCTCTAATCAGGCTGAAAGTATCTGAAATGGCCTAAAAGGACTGTTCACTAAGCTTGATTTTCATTTCATTAGAGCTGTTGTAGTTCCACTCTCTTAACATGCTAATCTAGTTACTATACAGGGTGAATCAAAAGTCCCAGGACAGGTTTTATCTTATTTTATTTTTAATTTTATTATTGACTTTTATCTCCGGGGTTCATCTCAAACAAATGCTGAGAAAATCCACAACAAACACCACCTTCAGCACCACATCGTGGAGGCTTGTGACAGCTTAAAACATAAAGTAAGATAAAACGGTGTCCTGGGACTTTTGACTCTCCCTGTATATCTGAAGGATCCAGTGTTAATATGTATCATACAAAGTCAATAATGGGCTGCATGAACGTCTCATAGAAACGTGTGTGAGTGTGTGTGTGTGTGTGTGTGTGTGTGTGTGTGTGTGTGTGTGTGTGTGTGTGTGTGTGTGAGTGTGTGAGTGTGTGTGTGTGTGTGTGTGTGTGTGTGTGTGTGTGTGTGTGTGTATGTGTGTGTTTGCGTGTGTGTGTGTGTGTGTGTGTGTGAGTGTGTGTGTCTGTGTGTGTGTGTGTGTGTGTGTGAGTGTGTGTGTGTGTCTGTGTGTCTGTGTGTGTGTGAGTGTGTGTGTGTGTGTGTGTGTATGTATGTGTTTGCGTGTGTGTGTGTGTGTGTCTGTGTGTGTGTGTGTAACTGTGTGTGTCTGTGTGTGTGTGCGTGTGTGTGTCTGTGTGTGTGTGTGTGTGTGTGTGTGTCTGTGTGTGTGTGTCTGTGTGTGTGTGTGTGTGTGTGTGTGTGTGTGTGTGTGTGTGTCTGTGTCTGCGTGTGTGTGTGTGTGTGTCTGTGTGTGCGTGTGTGTGTGTGTGTGTGAGTGTGTGTGTGTGTGTAGGATTAAAGTACCATTAACAAGATGCTAACAGAGCATTACAAACCCCTCAGAGGAGCTTTCAGAAGTCAGTATTATTGTAGTGGGAGGTGAGCAAATGCTACTTCTAAACTAAAGGTTTCCACAATAAGCCCTGTTCTGTATTGGGCTTGATTCTATAACAGTTCTGATTATTAAAGTTTCCACAATAAGCTCAGTTCTGTATTATGCATGTCTAGTGCTTGTTCATGATCATATCATTAAAAAATTAAACAGCCTTATTTTATGTTGGAGCACCTTCATAGCTCTCAGCTGCAGAGCTCTATGACAGGGTTTCAACTCCTGACACATCTGCACTGTGTGTTTATAATAATTACACACATAAGGAGCAAAATACGCTTCATGGACGTTTCACGTGTTTAATTTTTAATTATTTTATTTATGAAAATGTGTTTATTTAAATGGACAGTTTTAATGTGATGTGATGGAGCTTGTAGGAAAAAACCTCAAACCAACATGGATGTGGTCACTATAGTGAAGCGCTGCACCAGTGGAGACACTGAAAAGCTGCAGATTGGACTGTTTTAGTGGTGACAGGTGGCTTTGATGAATAACACAGACACCGTGACATCACATCAGCTGCAGTTCATCTACAGCCAGGATGAAATACAGCAATGATGAACCCTTGGATTCAGGTTCAGGTGGAAGTGGAGGCCGTGTTCAGGAGTGAGGACAGAGTTCTCTACAGAGAGGCCAAATCCAGAGACAGGAGTTAAAGCAGAGAAGAAAATGTAGAAATCAGTCGTCTTGAATGACTGCCAGCTCACCACTGACCTGAATGACCTCCACTGCAGGTTTCCTGCAGTCGGGGGAGCTCGGGCTCTGTGCTCTGCCCCCTCCACACTCGCGGCTCTCTTCCTGGCGTCCTCGCAGAGGTGCGTCGCGGCTGCGTGCTCGGGCCCCGCCTTTCTGCCGGCTCTCTCGGCGTCATCGTCGGGGCCAGGGGGGGGGGCGTCCCACACAGACTCTTTACTAACAGGCCTGTTGATGATGCTCAACCGGGCCCTGCATTTCATGCTGAAACAGGCTGACAGTCCTGGGACCTGGGCTAGAGCTCTGTTTGTGGTCTTCAGCTCAGCTTTTAATACCGTACTGTAGAATGACTTCTAGTGGTGATCATGGATTTCCTGAATAACAGGAGATGGCAGGTGCAGCTTGGAGAAACACATCGGACACGCAGACCTTCAGGACTGGAATATCACTGGAATAGAAGTTAGTGTGCTCTCCACCTTCTTCTCAGTCTCAGTCTTCTCTACAACAGCACGGTGCTGAAGCAAGCCAGCAGGACCTCCCTCACCCTGTACATCTCCTCTTCCAGCCACGTCCCTCTGGTAGAAGATTCAGGGCCATCAGAGCCTGTACAGCTAAACATGCTAACAGCTTTTTCCCCAGAGCCTTGAACTTTAGATTGAAACTGAACCTAAAAAGCCTCGTTACTGTATTACAGTAACTCCTCTGCACCACAATGTTTATTCCTACAACTGGACAAATGTTCATTTTTACAGATCTTTATATTTTATGTAAAACACTGCACATAATAGTTATTGTAGTTTTTCTCAGATTCTGAAAATTAATGTTCCCGTTTTATTCTCATTGGGCTCCTTTCACACGGCTCTTTTATATCTTCCTCATTTCACTTGTTCTGTTTTTATTATATTTGTTCCTTTGTTTAATGTCTGATTTTCTAGAGAATATTTATTAATAGTCTGTGCTTCTCTGGTCTGTTTAGGTGTTTATCTTCCTAACGTGTTCCTTCTATGTGGAACATACTTGTCAAAGCAAAGTGATTCTGGTTGTGATAAACAGGGAGATGATGAATGTGTTTCTGACAGAGACGTAATGATGATCCTGGTCTGTTTAGTCAGTTTTTACCTTCCCACTCTTAATGATGGACATCAGTGATGTTACGTGGTGAATCACACATACGTAGTGGAACTATATCTGGACCTCAGTGGGAGATCAATGATTGGCAGTGTGAAGGTGTGATAGGAAAACAGGGCACTTTGTCATAACCATGTTCAATAATCATACATTTTATTTAAGAAACTATTCATTTGGACAAAAAACTCAGTTGTAATTAATAAACTGTATTAATTGTACTGTCTTTATTATTCTTTGCAGATTAGCTTCCTGTAATGTTTTCGGTGAAGCTTGTGAAATTCTCACCTCTGTTCTGCAATCAAACTCCTCTCTGAAAGAGCTGGACCTCAGTAGCAATGACCTCCAGGACTCCGGAGTGAAGCTGCTCTCAGTGGGATTGAAGAGTTCACACTGTAAACTGGAAATACTGAGGTAACAAAATAATTAAACACATTAATTAATTACAGTTTATTACATTATTTTGTTTAGTTAATCACCATTTGCTGGTGCTTTTTGGTGCTTGTGTCTCTCTCTCTCTCACACACACACACACACACACACACACACACACACACACACACACACACACAGTAATATCATTCTTACTGGGGAAACATCTCTCCACATTTCCTCTCGCTCCACATCAACCATCTCTTCTCCACGTCTCCTTTCAAATATTAGAGGGTTGAATTTGAGGAAATCTGATGGACATTTGATGAAGAATTATGTGAACTTTAAAATCTGATCTTTTCAAATCAGGTTTGATCCACTTTCATATTCAGTTCCTGATGGTCACGTATCCAATACATGGCCTTTTGGAATCTGTGTGAATGCAGATCCTTTCAGGTCAGAGGAATTTCACACCAATGACAAGATATCAGTCACTTACAAACATGAGTGTAAACTTTCAGTGAAGAAATCCTGAGGAAACATCAGACCAGACCATTAAAGCTTGTGATGGGAACACAGCCTCGTCTGAATTTGGGGAGGCAGCACTGACTCGTTTGACTTTCACAGAAGACGTTTTTTACACTGGGACATTTGTGTTTACTTTGACTCTAATACTGCTAGAATAGTGGGAGCCCCCAGTATCAGCACCACCAGTCAAACTGGGTTTAACTCATCTTTCTGCTGTAGACAGTGTGATTTGTTTACAGTGAGATTAAGTCTGTCCTGTGGAGGCAGCCTTACTGTGTGTGTGTAACACTGGTTACCATGGCAGCTAAATTCACCTCAGCTCAAAGAAAACTACCCAGTAAGATTTTTACACTGAGACAAATATTCCCTGTGATATGGAAACAGCGCCGAGTGTTCCTGCAGTTTAGTACATGCAGAATCACAACATTGGGAGCGATAATTAAACATTGTTTTCAGACGTGACTTTTACAAGAATAAAGTTTAACTGCCCTTCTAAGGCAGGAGCTCACACTTTAGATCCTGACAGTCACTCAGTTCTTAATATTAAGTGGCTGAAATTAGAGGAAGGACAGATTTGGGGGAGTTACATTACGTCAACAACATGATCTAATACAGAGAACGACCCACAACCCAATAGTACCTGCTCTGTGAGGGTCCATGGGGGTCCTGACCACTGAAGAACAGGGTAACAGAGTATCAGAGAAACAGATGGACTACAGTCTGTAACTGTAGAACTACAGAGAGCAGCTATACGGTCAGTGGAGCTGATAAGATGGACAGTGAGAGTAGAAACAAGGAGGTGGTCAGGATGTTATGACTGGTGTATATTGTCTAACGTATATAGAACCATGTACAGCATGTTCTCCATCAATCTGAAGAACAGTTTCATCACACAAAACACTATTGAAGCATAAAATGGCTCTGCATAGAACCCATGGTTCTAAACAGAACCATTACCTTCAGTAAAGAACCCTTGAAGAACCGTCTTTTTAACTGTGCAGGTTTGCAGTGGCTACTAGTAGATCTGTAGTAACTCTGAAAGAAAAGTGTGATGTTTTTACAGCAGTCCTGTTGTTTTACTGGCAGAACCAGAGCGTTCTGTGGTGTCCAGTCATTTATGGTGTTCTTCCAGAACGTCCAGTGTCCTTGTTAGGGAAACAAGCTTTTTACGTTTACAGTCAGACCAGACCAAAATCAGAAGTGTCTCAATGTTTGTGTGGTGAGCTCAAAACAAGTAAAACAAGAACGACTTTGTTTCTATATTAATGTTTTTATTAAACAAAAGCAATTAAGAAGATTAAGACCATTTTAAGACCATTCAAACAACAGCAGGCCCATATGAATAGATACAGAACAGAGGCTCAGTTTTTCTCCTCATCTCCAGTTGATGAACCCATAGACTGTAACCCAGAAACACACTCATCACTTAAATGACCGTCTTCTCTCTGCACTGATGTCCGTCTCCTATAATCTAATGTCTCTTTACACTCCTCAAGCTGCCTTTTACTGTTATAAACACACGTCTGTAATAATCTACAACAGAAAATCAGGAAAGTAATGTCCTGTTTACAGACGGTACTGAGTGACCATACAGTCAGGAGGCAAAACCCCTTTAACTGATCCGGTCACAAGGTTTTAATGTTGGTCAGCTGCTGTAATTAATGGAGATTTTGCATTGTTTGTTGTTCCGTTCCTGCCTCAGGCTATAAGGCCTGAAAACGGTAGTACAGTGGGGTGTATGAGAAACCACACAAGGTGGCGCTCAGTTCAATGTGTATTTACAATTATTTACAACTATTTACAAACAAACAAAGCATCTCTCCAGGGGTCAGCCAGGCCAAACTAACAAACCCCACCCACTCTAACTCCACCCACAGCTCTAACTAACCCAAGCAAACCAAAATCAAAGAGACAGGCAACTAACCGGACTCCCTAACTTAAACGATAAACAGGAGGAAAAGAGATACACAAGGAAAACGGCGCTTACCTCCTTCTGTCACGGTCACAATGAACAGAGACACTATTTACACACCCAGTCTATCACACGCTAAACACGCAGCGCACAGCCAACACAACAGCCGCGCAGCACACAGCCAACACAACAGCCACGCAGCTCACAGCCAACACAACAGCCACACAGTACACAGCCAACACAACAGCCATGCAGCACACAGCCAACACAACAGCCACGCAGCACACAGCCAACACAATAGCCACACAGTACACAGCCAACACAACAGCCATGCAGCACATAGCCACACAACAGCCACGCAGCGCACAGCCCACACAGCAGCCACACAGCCAACACAGCAGCCATGCAGCACACAGCCAACACAGCAGCCACACAGCCAACACAGCAGCCACGCAGCACACAGCCAACACAACAGCCACGCAGCACACATCTAACACAACAGCCACGCAGCACACAGCCAACACAACAGCCACGCAGCGCACAGCCAACACAACAGCCGCGTAGCACACAGCCAACACAACAGCCACGCAGCACACAGCCAACAGAACAGCTTGAAACAAAGTGTCTGTCTGTCTGTCTGTGTGTCTGTCTGCCTGTGTCTCTCTCTCTCTTTCTGTCGTATCTGGATTTTTGGTTTGCCTTTCTATTAACTTCATGGAGGGGCTTCTCTGGCAACCTTCAGGATCAGGGACAGCTCCACAACTACACACAGAACAAGACACATTTTGAGGGAAGCAGACATTAACAGCACACAGCCAACACGACAGCCGCGCAGCGCACAGGCAACACAACAGCCACGCAGCGCACAGCCAACACAACAGCCACGCAGCACACAGCCAACACAACAGCCACGCAGCACACAGCCAACACAACAGCCACACAGCGCACAGCCAACACAACAGCCACACAGCGCACAGCCAACACAACAGCCGCGCAGCACACAGCCAACACAACAGCCACGCAGCGCACAGCCAACACAACAGCCGCGCAGCGCACAGCCAACACAACAGCCACGCAGCACACAGCCAACACAGCAGCCACACAGCGCACAGCCAACACAACAGCCGCGCAGCACACAGCCAACACAACAGCCACACAGCGCACAGCCAACACAACAGCCACGCAGCGCACAGCCAACACAACAGCCGCGCAGCACACAGCCAACACAACAGCCACACAGCGCACAGCCAACACAACAGCCACACAGCGCACAGCCAACACAACAGCCGCGCAGCACACAGCCAACACAACAGCCACGCAGCGCACAGCCAACACAACAGCCTCGCAGCGCACAGCCAACACAACAGCCACGCAGCTCACAGCCAACACAACAGCCGCGCAGTGCACAGCCAACACGACAGCCTCGCAGCACACAGCCAACACAACAGCCACACAGCACACAGAAACAAAGTGTCTCTCTCTCTCTCTCTCTCTGTCTCTCTCTCTCTCTCTCTCTCTCTCTGTCGTATCTGGATTTTTGGTTTGCCTTTCTATTAGCTTCCTGGAGGGGCTTCTCTGGCAACCTTCAGGATCAGGGACAGCTCCACAACTACACACAGAACAAGACACATTTTGAGGGAAGCAGACATGAACAGATTTAGCTCTTTTTAAGTGGGAGATTACTGAGGTACAGAAACTGGTTTAATGGTGTTTTAGACCCCCATGGAGCCCACTGTAATTTTGTATTCCATGTTTGATATCTGATTATATATTTCACAGAATGATCTGCTTGCTGTGTTTGTACTGCAGCTGATTTCTGCTGTATGTAAATTGTTCCTCTCTTTCCCTTCATTTCTGCAGATTGTCTGGTTGTATGGTGACAGATGACGCTTGTTCTTCTCTGGCTTCAGCTCTGATATCAAACCCCTCCCACCTGAGAGAACTGGATCTGAGCTATAATCACCCAGGAGAGTCTGGAGTGAAGCTGCTCTCTGATCTACTGGAGGATCCACACTGCGCACTGGAGAAACTACAGTGAGTTCCTGACTTACTGCCTCTGTTCACAGACTGACTGTTATTATACACAATATATATTTTACTGACTCTAAATATACATATTGAACACATTACTGAATGTATTTATACATATTATACACATAATCCACTGTGATGTTTTACTGTAAATCTGTTTGTCTATGGTGAGGTGGTGAATTACTGTCATTCTGAAATGAAGAAAACAATATGATTATTATTATTAGTACTAGTAGTCATAATATTGTTGTTTTGTTGTTAACAGATCATTTTATTGCCTAATAATAATAATAATGACTGTTTAATTGACAGTAGGAACAAACACAGTACTGACATTATTAATAATAATTGATTAAACTAATATTCTCTAAAGAAATGTTCCTTTAGATTATGGTATTGTTGCCAAGCAACCGTGGACCACTGAATGAGGAGAACGTCCAGTCGCCCATGGCTGTTTATTGCGGTCACTCCATGAACTTTCTAACCTTTTAGTTGAATATTAATGAACATATGATAATTCTGCAGTGTTTATGCAGAAACTAACTTTATAAGTACTTTTTATTCCCCAAATTACCAGTTAGTGAGTCTTATTTAGCACCAATCCAGCGGGGCCTCTTCTCACACTGGGGCTGAATCTCAAATGGCTGCCTGCTCCCTACGTAGTGCACTACACAGGAGTTTAAACACTGGATCCTGAACTCCAGCAGTGCGTAATATAGCTAAGAAACAGTCATTCAGGATTCAGTCACATCTACACTCGACACACAGTCACTGTTTGGCTGCAGAAGCTAGAATTTCAAAACCTCCCTAGAACACTATTTAGGGAGTACGGAGCCGTTTGGGATTCAGCCTCAGTTTAACAGGACTTCTGACTGAAACACGGACATTTGAAGAGTGTAAGTCATTCTTTAGTCTTTTATACTGCAGTTTTACAGTAAATCACACTGGAAGGGCTTTAATTCAAGCCTGTGATGTTAATGATGGAGCTGTTTAGCAGGCTTGCTATCTTTTAGTCCGTTAGTTCTAGATAAGAAAATAAGCCGTCAGCCCTTCAGTTTAAACAGAACCGGGTTCTTACTTCGTCAGAGCACTCGGTGCTCCATGCGAGCAGCATTACAGTCAGAGATGAATCCATTAGGAGCACAAGAATCGTTGGTGCCGTGGTGCAGTGATACAGAGCTCAGCTGCTGTGAGGGGCTTATCGGTGGGAGTATATCGAGTGTTTTACAGCGGCGTCGAACACGGCTCGGCCAATCAGAGTCTAGGACCGGAACTGTCCGTTTACTTTGTGTTTATTATTTTATTTTTTATTTGTTGTGTAATAAAAATGTGCTGAGGTGAAATAATGTTCTTCTTTATTGGACACAGAGTTTATTAACACTGTAACCATGAACACATTCTTATACAGTAAAGACTCATTTAGGCTGTTTACTGGAGTTCAGGGTTTCTGACCTGGTTATATTTACACACACAGCTGGAAGATTTGGTAAAACTATAATATCATCAGACTTCAAGAAGTGTTGATGATAAATGATCCACCACAATCTTTATTTTTCATGACATCTGATCAGCTGGAAAAGACAAAATAGAGCCACATTTAATAAACAATGATTTGAATTCAGTGTTTCACTCACTGAGCTGCACTTAATGTTCTTCAGGGTGGATCATGGAGGGAAGATCAGGATGAAACCAGGACTGAAGAAATGTAAGATACACACACACACACACACACACACACAGAAACACACACACACACACACACACACACACACACACACACACACACACACACACACAGACACACACACACAGATACACACACACACAGACACACACACAGACACACACACACAGTTACACACACACACACAGTTACACACACACACACACACACACACACACACACACACACACACACAGATACACAGACACACACACACAGTTACACACACACACAGTTACACACACACACACACACACACACACACACAGAAACACTCACACACACAGATACACAGACACACACACACACAGTTACACACACACACAGTTACACACACACACACACACACAGACACCTATACGTGTTTTTGTGAAATGTCAGTACACCAGAAAAAACACCTACAGATCAGGACGCCCCTTTCTGAGGGGCTAGAAACAAAATAAGCCTATTTTAAGTGTCATAAAGCTCCCAGATCACATGCACCTGGTGATATTTTCTCTACCTGCTTATTTTTTTAAATTCTGCTTTGTGTGAGTTTTTAGGACATAAGACACTCATTTAAGTCTGATTCTACCAACATAGTAAGGACTTGGTAAAAGTGGGGACTTTGTTACACACCTGGTCCACTGCAGACCAAGGACACGACAATGATCCACCCCATCATTCACAGTTTAAATCAAAACTAAAGGAGTTTCTTAAAATAAAACTGATCTCTTTTGTTTCTTCACCCCAATAGTTTAATCATCTAAATAACAATGTGGTTTGTTCCAAATGTTCCTGCAGTGTTTACTAAAGTAACCAGTCACATGAGCTCAAAACAAGACGTTTGCTTTAATGTCCTCTTTTCAAACAAGCTGTAAACCGGACCAACGTAACACAGCCCTTACGTACATTTACTTATCTTGAGATCTTATACAACTTTGGCAGCAATTTTAAAAATCTTTATATTAATCTCAGTGTTTTGTTTTAAAAGCAAAGCTGTAACAATAATTCAGTCTTTTTCTATAATTAGATCATTTGCATATAATAAAACATTTTAGCTGCATGAATTTCTACTTTTACTGTCTTGTGCAAACAGATGTGTAAATGTTGTGTGAAGCCTTTACTCTGATAGATCCTGCGTCTCCAGCAGTTTTACTGTCTAATGTCTCATTTCTGCTCAACAAAAAAGGAAAATGTGAACAAGCCGGTGGAATAAAACACTATTTAGGAAACATTTCTTTAAATGTGCTGAATCATGATGGGAGAAGAATATTAATGCCTGAACTTTACCTGAACTTTAAGGAGCTGCAACATCTGAACACCTTCCAATGAAAAAAGCTGCCCTGCAGATCAACTGCATATAAAACAGCTCTTAATGAGCGACTAAGATAAACAACGTTCAACCAAATGTCTTACAAACAGAAAGAACAACAGACTGTGAAAGCTGTGAGGGGTCTCGCCATCGGTTCAGTGGGCTGTGCACAACACTGACTGACACGCACGCACACACACACACTAACACACACTCTCACACACACAGACACAGACACACTCACACCTCACACACACACACAGAAACACACACACTCACACTCACACCTCACACACACACACACACACACACACACACACACACTAACACACACACACACACACTCACACCTCACACACAGACACACACACACAGACACACACACACTCACACACACACACACACAGAAACACAGACACACACACACACACTCACACACACACACACACACACACACACACACACACACACACACACACACACACACACACAGATCAGACGAAACATCCTGACCACCTCCTCGTTTCTACGCTCACTGTCCACTTTATCAGCTCCACTGACCGTATAGCTGCACTCTGTAGTTCTACAGTTACAGACTGTAGTCCATCTGTTTCTCTGATACTCTGTTACCCTGTTCTTCAGTGGTCAGGACCCCCATGGACCCTCACAGAGCAGGTACTATTTGGGTGGTGGATCATTCTCTGCACTGCAGTAACAGGAGCCACGTTAACCTGCAGCCTAATAATCCCTTAATAATCCCACTAACAGCTCAATCGGAATAGAAGACGTCCATGTAAACACCTCAGTCGGAATAGACTAATCCGATTGAGGCCGTTCGGAATACAGTTTCTATCCGATTGACCGAGGTGGGTAATCCCCTAAATAATCCGTTAAATATTAGAATAATATCCGCGTAAACGCCTGAATCCGATTACATTCCCTATCGGAAGGTGGAGGAGCGTTCTGCGCATGCGCGGCGCGTCACGGCGAAAGGTTTATCCCGGTCAACACGGCGGAGCAGAGACTGGTCAGCAGAGGAGACGAGGTTCATACTCCGAGCTTTAAAAGACGGCGGCGGGGCGGACGGCCAGCTTCTGTGTCTCAGAGCACGACGTCTTCCTTCATGAGTGCGTGTGAAGGACGTTTCTCGGAGCCGGACATCAGTTTAAAGCCGTTAAAACACGAGCGCGCCGACTGGACACTCGTCTCGCGCCGACTGGACCTCACGTGATGCTCGCTGTCATGGTAACGGTCACTCTCAGCGCTGCTCCACGCACGCGCGTCATTCTGCATGGGATCACTTGTAGTGGGCACGTAATGAAGATTTCCGTCAGACTGCTGAGCGGAGCGAGATAAACACCTCAGTCTGAATCTGGAATCCGACTGTTTTCAGTCGGACGGGGAAAAATCTCTGCATGTAAACGGCCACTGACGTGGTGGTCAAGTGAGTCAAGTCAAGTCAAGAGGCTTCATGTGCAAACAAGAAGGCGTCCTGTGGGCGGCATCCTGTGACCACTGATGAAGGACGAGAGAACGACCAACACAATCCGTACAGCAGCAGATGAGCTGTCGTCTCTGACTTTACAGAGACACAGTGTTTAAAAACTCCAGCAGCACTGCTGTGTCTGATCCACTCGCACCAGCACAACACACACTAACACACCACCACCAGGTCAGTGTTACTGCAGTGCTGAGAATGACCCACCACCCAAACAGTACCTGCTCTGTGAGGGTCCATGGGGGTCCTGACCACTGAAGAACAGGGTAACAGAGTATCAGAGAAACAGATGGACTCCAGTCTGTAACTGTAGAACTACAGAGTGCAGCTATACAGTCAGTGGAGCTGATAAAGTGGACAGAGAACGTAGAAACGAGGAGGTGGTCAGAATGTTTCGTGTGATCTGTGTGTGTGTGTGTGTGTGTGTGTGTGTGTGTGTGTGTGTGTGTGTGGTGGGAATGGATGGCCTCGGGTGGGACAGCACTCTGAGGAATGTGAGACCTCAGTACTGTTATACAAACAGTTGGGTTGAAGGAGAAAAATAAGAAATAAACTTCAGTCCTGTGGATTTTGCATTTCGCCTCGTTAGTGTCCGTTTCCTGCCGCACCTCCCCTTCCTTACACACGCAGAAGTGTGAGGTCAGTGAGCCCATCCCCCCGCTCGGCCTCCCCCCGGCGGGCGCGAGCCCATCCCCCCGCTCGGCCTCCCCCTGGCGGGCGCGTGCCCATCCCCCCACTCGGCCTCCCCCCGGCGGGCGCGAGCCCATCCCCCCACTCGGCCTCCCCCACTCGTGCGCGAGCTCATGCCCCACAGCGTTTCCCTCACGCGCAGCTCTCCAACTTTCCCCACCCTGATGACCACAGTAACTTATGTAACCCTTTCTACATCCTGTACCAAAAGGACAGGGCCCCAAACTCGTCCTGTAGTCAGGGAACCCAGCATTAGCAGACTAGTAGATAGGAGCCGGTCTGTGCTGCTACCATGTGGCTGCAGTTGAATTATCCCACGTCTGGAGACCTGAGATGCTAACCGGGGTAGCAGTGCTCCAACGTGGGGCTCAGAGGACCACGAACGTAGCAGCGGCTTCTCAGCGTCTCCCGGGAAAAACAGTGTGACGTCATTTTCCCGCCATTCCATCAAAATGCTTTTCCCTTTCGCAGCTGGCGGTTTAGACGACTCGGCCAATAAAAAGCATCCATTACACTCGTGACTTCTAAAGAGCCTCCGATTCACAAACCAAACACCCACAGAAACCTGGTGCGATGATGAAGATCGCTGGAGGCTGCCTGCAGCTGACGTCACTTCCAAAGCTTTTTCTGCTGTTCCACAAGTGGCCGCTGGGGGCGTTCACCCTTTCTGCAGTTCCACAAGTGACCGCTGGGGGCGTTCAACCTTTCTGCAGTTCCTAGAGTGGCCGCTGGGGGCGTTCAACCTTTCTGCAGTTCCTAGAGTGGCCGCTGGGGGCGTTCACCCTTTCTGCAGTTCCTAGAGTGGCCGCTGGGGGCGTTCACCCTTTCTGCAGTTCCACAAGTGACCGCTGGGGGCGTTCAACCTTTCTGCAGTTCCTCAAGTGGCCGCTGGGGGCGTTCACCCTTTCTGCAGTTCCTAGAGTGGCCGCTGGGGGCGTTCACCCTTTCTGCAGTTCCTCAAGTGGCCGATGGGGGCGTTCAACCTTTCTGCAGTTCCTAGAGTGGCCGCTGGGGGCGTTCACCCTTTCTGCAGTTCCTAGAGTGGCCGCTGGGGGCGTTCACCCTTTCTGCAGTTCCACAAGTGACCGCTGGGGGCGTTCAACCTTTCTGCAGTTCCTCAAGTGGCCGCTGGGGGCGTTCACCCTTTCTGCAGTTCCTAGAGTGGCCGCTGGGGGCGTTCACCCTTTCTGCAGTTCCTCAAGTGGCCGCTGGGGGCGTTCACCCTTTCTGCAGTTCCTAGAGTGGCCGCTGGGGGCGTTCACCCTTTCTGCAGTTCCTAGAGTGGCCGCTGGGGGCGTTCACCCTTTCTGCAGTTCCTAGAGTGGCCGCTGGGGGCGTTCACCCTTTCTGCAGTTCCACGAGTGGCCGCTGGGGGCGTTCACCCTTTCTGCAGTTCCTCAAGTGGCCACTGGGGGCGTTCACCCTTTCTACAGTTCCTCAAGTGGCCGCTGGGGGCGTTCAGCCTTTCTGCAGTTCCACGAGTGGCCGCTGGCGGCGTTCACCCTTTCTGCAGTTCCTAGAGTGGCCGCTGGGGGCGTTCACCCTTTCTGCAGTTCCTAGAGTGGCCGCTGGGGGCGTTCAGCCTTTCTGCAGTTCCACGAGTGGCCGCTGGGGGCGTTCACCCTTTCTGCAGTTCCTAGAGTGGCCGCTGGGGGCGTTCACCCTTTCTGCAGTTCCTAGAGTGGCCGCTGGGGGCGTTCACCCTTTCTGCAGTTCCTAGAGTGGCCGCTGGGGGCGTTCACCCTTTCTGCAGTTCCTAGAGTGGCCGCTGGGGGCGTTCAGCCTTTCTGCAGTTCCACGAGTGGCCGCTGGGGGCGTTCACCCTTTCTGCAGTTCCTAGAGTGGCCGCTGGCGGCGTTCACCCTTTCTGCAGTTCCTCTAGTGGCCGCTGGGGGCGTTAACCCTTTCTGCAGTTCCTAGAGTGGCCGCTGGGGGCGTTCACCCTTTCTGCAGTTCCTAGAGTGGCCGCTGGGGGCGTTCACCCTTTCTGCAGTTCCTAGAGTGGCCGCTGGGGGCGTTAACCCTTTCTGCAGTTCCTAGAGTGGCCGCTGGGGGCGTTCACCCTTTCTGCAGTTCCTAGAGTGGCCGCTGGGGGCGTTCACCCTTTCTGCAGTTCCTAGAGTGGCCGCTGGGGGCGTTCACCCTTTCTGCAGTTCCTAGAGTGGCCGCTGGGGGCGTTCACCCTTTCTGCAGTTCCTCAAGTGGCCGCTGGGGGCGTTCACCCTTTCTGCAGTTCCTAGAGTGGCCGCTGGGGGCGTTCACCCTTTCTGCAGTTCCTAGAGTGGCCGCTGGGGGTGTTCACCCTTTCTGCAGTTCCTAGAGTGGCCGCTGGGGGCGTTCACCCTTTCTGCAGTTCCACGAGTGGCCGCTGGGGGTGTTCACCCTTTCTGCAGTTCCTAGAGTGGCCGCTGGGGGCGTTCACCCTTTCTGCAGTTCCTAGAGTGGCCGCTGGGGGCGTTCACCCTTTCTGCAGTTCCTAGAGTGGCCGCTGGGGGCGTTCACCCTTTCTGCAGTTCCTAGAGTGGCCGCTGGGGGCGTTCAGCCTTTCTGCAGTTCCACGAGTGGCCGCTGGGGGCGTTCACCCTTTCTGCAGTTCCTAGAGTGGCCGCTGGGGGCGTTCACCCTTTCTGCAGTTCCTAGAGTGGCCGCTGGGGGCGTTCACCCTTTCTGCAGTTCCTAGAGTGGCCGCTGGGGGCGTTCACCCTTTCTGCAGTTCCTAGAGTGGCCGCTGGGGGCGTTCACCCTTTCTGCAGTTCCTAGAGTGGCCGCTGGGGGCGTTGATCCTTTCTGCAGTTCCTAGAGTGGCCGCTGGGGGCGTTCACCCTTTCTGCAGTTCCTAGAGTGGCCGCTGGGGGCGTTCACCCTTTCTGCAGTTCCTAGAGTGGCCGCTGGCGGCGTTCACCCTTTCTGCAGTTCCTAGAGTGGCCGCTGGGGGCGTTCACCCTTTCTGCAGTTCCTAGAGTGGCCGCTGGCGGCGTTCAGCCTTTCTGCAGTTCCTAGAGTGGCCGCTGGGGGCGTTCACCCTTTCTGCAGTTCCTCTAGTGGCCGCTGGGGGCGTTAACCCTTTCTGCAGTTCCTAGAGTGGCCGCTGGGGGCGTTCACCCTTTCTGCAGTTCCTAGAGTGGCCGCTGGGGGCGTTCACCCTTTCTGCAGTTCCTCAAGTGGCCGCTGGGGGCGTTCACCCTTTCTGCAGTTCCTAGAGTGGCCGCTGGGGGCGTTCACCCTTTCTGCAGTTCCTAGAGTGGCCGCTGGGGGCGTTAACCCTTTCTGCAGTTCCTAGAGTGGCCGCTGGGGGCGTTCACCCTTTCTGCGGTTCCTAGAGTGGCCGCTGGGGGCGTTCACCCTTTCTGCAGTTCCTAGAGTGGCCGCTGGGGGCGTTAACCCTTTCTGCAGTTCCTAGAGTGGCCGCTGGGGGTGTTCACCCTTTCTGCAGTTCCTAGAGTGGCCGCTGGGGGCGTTCACCCTTTCTGCAGTTCCTAGAGTGGCCGCTGGGGGCGTTCACCCTTTCTGCAGTTCCTAGAGTGGCCGCTGGGGGCGTTCACCCTTTCTGCAGTTCTTAGAGTGGCCGCTGGGGACGTTCACCCTTTCTGCAGTTCCTAGAGTGGCCGCTGGGGGCGTTCACCCTTTCTGCAGTTCCTCAAGTGGCCGCTGGGGGCGTTCACCCTTTCTGCAGTTCCTAGAGTGGCCGCTGGGGGCGTTCACCCTTTCTGCAGTTCCACAAGTGGCCGCTGGGGGCGTTCACCCTTTCTGCAGTTCCTAGAGTGGCCGCTGGGGGCGTTCACCCTTTCTGCAGTTCCTAGAGTGGCCGCTGGGGGCGTTCACCCTTTCTGCAGTTCCTAGAGTGGCCGCTGGGGGCGTTCACCCTTTCTGCAGTTCCTCAAGTGGCCGCTGGGGGCGTTCACCCTTTCTGCAGTTCCACGAGTGGCCGCTGGGGGCGTTCACCCTTTCTGCAGTTCCTCAAGTGGCCGCTGGGGGCGTTCACCCTTTCTGCAGTTCCTAGAGTGGCCGCTGGGGGCGTTCACCCGCACAGGCAGAAAAGACAGGACACGGTTTTACATTTCACTAAAACCAACACACACACACACTTACACACACTCACTGAAACACACATCTCTGTGATAAATATCTGTGTGTTTTTCTGTAATAATACACAAATAAATGTTGTGTGTAAATGTGTAATTGTGTGTGTATTTGTGTGTAACTGTGTGTGTGTCTGTGTAACTGTGTGTGTATAACTGTGTGTATGTGTGTAACTGTGTGTAACTGTGTGTGTGTGTGTGTAACTGTGTGTAACTGTGTGTGTGTGTAACTGTGTGTGTAACTGTGTGTGTGTGTGTGTGTTTGTGTAACTGTGTGTGTGTGTGTGTATGTGTGTAACTGTGTGTGTGTGTGTGTGTGTGTGTGTGTGTAACTGTCTGTGTGTGTAACTGTGTGTGTGTGTGTGTGTGTGTGTAACTGTCTGTGTGTGTAACTGTGTGTGTGTGTGTGTAACTGTCTGTGTGTGTAACTGTGTGTAACTGTGTGTGTGTGTGTGTGTGTAACTGTGTGTGTAACTGTGTGTGTGTGTGTCTGTGTGTGTGTGTAACTGTGTGTGTGTGTGTGTGTGTGTGTGTGTGTGTGTGTGTGTGTGTGTGTGTGTAACTCTGTGTGTGTGTGTGTGTGTGTGTGTGTGTGTGTGTGTGTGTGTACAGATGCTGTTGGTCTCACTCTGGATCCAAACACAGTGAACAGGAGTCTCTCTCTGTCTGAGGGGAACAGAAAGGTGGAGTGGGTGGATGAAGATCAGCCGTATCCAGATCATCCAGACAGATTTGATCGCTGGCCGCAGGTTCTGAGTGTGGAGAGTCTGACTGGACGCTGTTACTGGGAGGTTCAGTGGAGCGGGATGAGAGCTGATATATCAGTGTCATACAGAGGAATCAGGAGGAAAGAAGACGATGACTGTGTGTTTGGAGAGAATAATCAGTCCTGGAGTCTGAACTGCTCTGAGAACAGTTACACTGTCTGGCACAATGAACAGGAAACTGAACTACCTGCCCCCCCCTCCCCCTCCAACAGAGTGGGAGTGTATCTGGACTGGGGGTCCGGCACTCTGTCCTTCTACACCATCTCACCCAACACACACACACTGACCCACCTACACACACTAACCACCACATTCACTGAGCCGCTCTACACTGGATTCAGTATTTATCCTGATTCCTCAGTGAGTCTGTGTGAGACAGAATAACCTCCACAGAGAGAGAGAGAGAGAGACAGAGAGAGAGAGAGAGAGAGACAGAGAGAGAGAGAGACAGAGAGAGAGAGAGACAGAGAGAGAGAGAGAGACAGAGAGAGAGAGAGAGAGAGAGACACAGAGAGAGAGAGACAGTGGTCAGCATGCGGTCAGACGGCTTGTTTAGAGCTGTTTAAAACCTGCTTCATCTGCGTCTTTATTAAAGTCTGAATAAATGTGGATCAGAGCGGTGAACAGCAGGAATGGGTGGAAACGGCTGTTTCACAACACTTTATACAGAACTTTGATCAACAGGCTTCAAATGTCTTTAACAGATAAAATGGACTTAAACCCAGTTTCTGAGTCCTGTGTGTCTTTTTTACTGCTGACGCTAATAATCTCTCTCTGGAGTTTGACGTCGTCCGTGACCCATTAGAGGAACATAACCGCAGTGCTGGAGAACTGGAGGCCACAGGTTTGGTAGAGAACATTGGCCAGTTAAATCCTCCAAGTGCAGCCTTAAGTGAAGAAGCTCCTCTTGGCTCAGCGAACCAGAGAAACAGGAATGTAAAGCAGCTTTTCTCCGTTGTTGATCCAGTAGAGTTTATACTGGATGCAAAAGACAGGAAGACGTATTACTGCTCTGCAGTCCGCTCGCTCCCTCTGCTGGACACACAGCGCTACTGCACAGAGCCGGTCTTTCCAGGTTTGTTTACAGTCTCTTTATCGACGCTCTGATGTGTCTGTAAGTAAATAAAACGTCTAGTTCTGTGTTGTCATGGCGACCGCTGGTTCCTTTTCCACTCGACTGTCTTCATACAGAATCCAGGTCCGCCGGTCCAGCTCCGCATTTTATACCGACCACAGACCCTGGAAGGATGTTAATAGCTCAACTGTTCCAGCTCCATTAAAGACTCCAGAGAAGACGCGGCTCGGCTCGGCTCGGCTCGGCTCGGCTCGGCTCGGCTCGGCTCGGCTCGGCTCCGCTCGGCTCCGCTCGGCTCCGCTCGGCTCCGCTCGGCTCCGCTCGGCTCCGCTCGGCTCCGCTCGGCTCCGCTCGGCTCCGCTCGGCTCCGCTCGGCTCCGCTCGGCTCCGCTCGGCTCCGCTCGGCTCCGCTCGGCTCCGCTCGGCGGCTTTTAGCGTTAACATTAACCAACTAGCTCGCGAGCGGAACTAGGGCCGCGTCCCAAACCACACACTTCTGCACTTCACACACTGCACTAATGAGTGCACTTCTAATGGTCGCGCGCTGTTTCTACACTATGTAGTAAGCTAGTGTTGCGGTTTGGGACGGAGCGGATCTTTAGCGCCATAAGCGGAGGATTGCTGACCCTCCAAATGGGACATAGATGGGTGGGATACTACACGGCCAGCAGCCCCTCTGACCGTCATATGAACATCTGTAATTAACGGCTCCTGTTACATCACTAAAGCAGCGCGCGCAGCTTCCTCTACATTGGTTGCTCACATGTTGTTTGGTTTGGCAGCAACTTCCACAATTGTGTTAAATCAAAATAAACTATTTATGTTCATTCAACTCTTGTTCTTTGTGTTGATTTAACATCTCAGTTCAAATCAAGACAAGCTGTTTGTGTTTAATCAGCACAAGTCCTGTGTTGATACAAAGCTCCTGAAATTTGATTTAATAAATTAGATTAGATGATTTTATTCCGAGACAATGTAGTCCACCCCCACATTATTTAATCACAACTAGATCAATATTACAATATTAGCTATTTTAATATTTCCTTATAAATGATTCAAAATGGGAACATTTAAATTCCATCAGTTTAAAAACGGTTAATCTATAAATGAAATATAAAGACGATTAAAAACCCAAATTTCAGTATCGACTCGTTTAATACCTTCATTTTTTTGATGATTCCTAATATCGACGTCTTTCACTGAAAACAAGAAGCAGTTTTGTTCTAAAACTTTTATTCCAGAACCAGAACAGCAGGTGTCCCCAGTCTAAATGTACCAACTTAAAACGTCAGTCAAATGTTTTCAACTAGAAAAAATAAAAGGCAAATCTCTGCAGACGCAACAGTCATTATTATTCACACATCACACACAATCACCAGAGCAGTGATATCAAACATGTAGAGATACCTGCTGTAAGTGGCTCTTCTTTTGGAGGTTGAACCGTTACTAACCCAACCCTAACCCAACCCTAACCTATGGAAAATGATCATTCCCAGCATTTAGTATGTAAACAAAGCAAGGGGAACGTTACTTAGTGCTGCTTAATGTGGACTGTGGCTTAATTAGCTTTAAGCCCATTGGCCCTCTGAGTACTGATGATGTCTTACTTGGTGTGATGGCCGTTGCTTAATGGC